>NC_134568.1:69387236-69529736 GCF_050947875.1 Dermacentor variabilis
AGGACAGAGAGGACGGGTAGAAGACAAGAAGCTGCCAGATGGCTGCTTGGACGGCTAGGAGAAAAGCTGCTTGGCCAAACTCGGAGGAACAAACATGACGCCTTTGTTTTCTCATATGAAATAAAAGTACCCCCCCCCCCCCGCCACCCTCCACATTCACCCTCATTAACATAACTCCTATGCGTTGGTACGAAGAATCTGCTGTCGCGGTTGTCTTTAGATGTTGCTTCTTCACAAGAAGTGGCGCCTGTACCAGGACGCCTTTTCTTGTGCCACATCGTATCTGGAAATACGTGGTAACGTAATAAATTGCTGTGACTGTTTTGCCACAGTATAAAAAGAAGTTCCTGACATCGCGTCTGGCCCTAACTCCTGTTCGCGTCGGAGATTGCTCGTTCTGCGACACATTCAATTCTCTTACAGTGACAGCATGCCTTTAGTGTACTAATGCCTGAACGAGGCGGTTAGGAACAAGCGCCGTGCCACACGTGCGTGACTGACCGAGCGATACATTTCTCTGAAAGCTTGTGGCAGTTAACACTGGTCTACGGCCTACTATTATAGACGATTTTCGTGCGCTTGACAGATATCTCAGACGTTTTCTATATTTCGCTGTTTGGAACATAGGGCACGGATGTGTTCCAGAAATCAAACCTATTTCTCCTTTCATCGTTATTTCTAAAGCTGGCGAATTCGTAGCAGTGCATGTGCTTAGCCATTGGCAACATTGGCTCCATCTTACACAATCTATCGTTGTGGCTGAAGCCAACGAACTCATAAAGAACTAATTAAGCGAATATTGGGAGCAGTAATATGGAAGTTTCTTATCATTATTTCTTGTTTTTTTCCTACCCATGCGGGTGTGGGGAGCAGAAAAGCGCTGTTTAATGTCATGAAAAGAATAAAAGATTATAAGTCCTCTCTGCTTATGTCTACGTTGTGTCAATGCAGTATGCATTCCTGAGCATTCTTGCAATTGTGTCGGTCAGCATATCTCCCGCCGTGCGAAAAGCTTTCCTGCATCCGTGAACTTAACCAACAGCCGGCGTTTCTGCTCAGGTAGGGTGATCTACCTGAGCGTTTACGCACAATGTTCTGTTTAGACTTAAAATGTCGATGCTGGGGAACAACGCTAGCACGCAAATGGGCCACATGAACGAAACCGCCGCTCCGTTGCGCATGCACATCGCGAGTAGCACGCAAAGCAGAATCCCCTTCGCGCGCGCCTCTGTCAGTGCGTGTGCACTATGCTTCTTTTAAATCTGTCTTCCTTTCTTCAATGTTACTTTATTTTTCCTTCAGAAAAACCATAGCATCTGGGCGAGCTGGCGCATTTTGATGGTTGAATTGCAGCTTCCACAAAATCCGACAGACGCAGTCAAACGGAGACGTCTTTCACCCGGAACATCTGATGATGCATGCTATATGGCTATCGGCTAACCTTTTCTATAAAACTTACTTCTTTTCTCTCTATCTCTCTTCATTATGTATATTAACAAAATTAAACGTCCAGCTCGACAGCAGCGCTAAGTCTGAGGGCCTCCTGCGCTGGCGTTCTGTGGCCACGTGTGTCGAAAGGCCTCACGAGCTCGGTCCTTTTCGCCCGCACGTGTGGAGAACGTGGGAAGTCTATGAATGACAGCTACCGCGGGGCATGAGCTCTCAGCCACTCCCTTCGCATTCCTTCAGTCCTATGGTCGCAAGGTGTTTCGAGTTATGAAGAACGCTTATAAGAAGGAGGGGGGCGGCGCGTGCTGAATCATTGTGGAACCGGTGCATAGCGCGTCATAAGCGACTGCGAATGCGGCGCACCGGTGCTGACAGATGGGACCCTCTCACCCTTAGCGGAATGTTTTGGCACGAGAAGCATTCTTCAAAGCTTGTAATACCCTAGCCACACGTAGCCCTGTAGATCGTGTTCTATCCCGACCGGGCTGAATCGCGATCAATATCACACCGTCTGACTGTGGAATTATTTTTTCCTTTTCAGCTAACTCTCTCGCCCTGCTCTGTATGTCAATGTGATACTTTCGACTGATGCACGCCCCCTTTGAAGGCAATGTAACGTTTGGTTTATAGAAAGGCGCACTAAGAATTTCCTGTTGAACACTCTTAAATATTCAACACCGTTTCGGGCGTAAATTTATCACACGAAATAATCGTCATCAATCTCACCTGAATTTACTTCCTTCGAAGCTGTACTCGCAGCGGATGGATGGATGGATGTTATGAGCGTCCCCTTTGGAACGTGGTGGTGGGTTGCGCCACCAAGCGCCACCAGCGGGTCGCTGTCACGAACGCCATGCGGCGGAGTTTCATAACGCTCCTGACAGGGAAATAGCACACGCACAGCATTAGAGGAAGAAAATACGCACAAGATTGATGAAGATTGGGGGATGACGACAAATCTACGGCTCAAAACTGCGCACACTTGTAAAATCCTTCTGTATGCTGGATTTAGCGTTCAACGTAACATCTATACTGTAAATTCCCGCTTACTGTCAGAGCTCATCCAAGGGAAGATTATTTCTGCATTTAAGAACACCAACAGTTATGTCCTTCTGGAACGCGAGCACGTTGCCAACACAGCACATTACGCAGATGTGACGTCTGCAAACAGTGCAGCGTTTTCTGAATGCGCATTGAGCATCCAGCCTATAATATCTCACGCGGGATACTGTGAGCCACAGGATGTCGCACCGACGTGCACTACTGCTCTGTTTTGTATCGCTCAATCTTTACTTCTTTTTATCACTCGCTCCTCGCTTGCCTGAGGCAAGAAAAAGAAATAAGAAAGAAAGCTGAGCACCTTGCAAGCGGATGGCACGCAGCGAAACCATCAGTCACATCGTACATATGTCGGATGTGTCACCTTGGATATGTTTGCTTCCTTTGCGTTCTTTCTGGGTACGCCGCATCCGAAAGCTGCATGCATCTCTTATGTATAGCATCATTTTCAGTGCATAAAGTGTCACTACACTTCGCATACTTTTCTCTACTTACGTGATCGTAGGCGATAAAACATACACGAACAAAAAAAAACACAGAAACTAGACAGCAGAATAAAAGATCAGCTTCTAACGCGCGCTCCTGCGCTCTACCAGGTATATATATATGGGATACGGTATACATCATCCGCAGAAGCCTGCGCGTTATGGGCAGTCTGCACTGCGTTTTCCCCCGAGGGGCGCCTCGTCCTCTTGCTAAATCTGCCCAAAGAGCTGGGGCGAGGAGCAGAGGGAAATGTGCGTTTAACGAACTCCGCTGCGCATCTGCAAGTGGAACGAGATCTCGGGGAATCTCGACTTGGTTCTCGTTAGTGGCCATTAGAGGAAAACGTACGGGGCACACCATGGCTCTCGGCGTGCCCGCCTATGAGAGGGCGCCGGCGTGGGGACAGAAACAACAAATACACATATATATGAGAGAGGCTATGCTAATGAGGAGAGTAGGCTATTCGCTGCCACCGCCGCTCACGGTGAGCGAGAGCGGTATATGGCCTGTGTAGCTTCATCAAATCGTCTTATGGAAACCAGACTGCTCCCGTATGACGCGGTGAGCTCTTCAAAAACCAGTCAGCGGCGGTGCCGCATGAATTTCGCTTGACTCGCGGGCGTCTGGACACGGGACGTTTATTAAAGACCTCCATGCGGCTTCGCTATGAGCCCTACACGCGATCAGAAGCCGTGGCCCTACATCACTTTGTATAAAGTCAGTTCGCATCGTGCTGTAAAGAAAGGCGACTATGTAGTTTGCGACGACTCCCGTACGCATCCTTACAATAATTCTTTTTTTCTCTCTCTCTCTTTCTCTTTCTTTCTCGTAGTTGTGCACTCTTCTCCTCTCTCGGTCTCTCCCAAAGCGGGAGCAGGTCATTAGGACTCATTCCGCACGCCGCCTTGATCGACCGCACACCGAGGCGGCTCGGAGAGGCTCTCTGTTCTAATGGCTGTTTGCGGGCATTTTATGTGGCCCCCAAAATGGGCTGCGTGGGCTTCCGCGAGTGCGCCGCGTTCCCGGGCTCGACCGGACCAGAGTAGCGGGCTCGGGATGCTTAAGTTTGAGCTCGAGTGCGCTCTGACTCGCCGGAGCTGTCATTTTCCTCCGAGCTGGCTGTTCGCGCTCGCTCGTGCCGAAACTAATAGGCCGGTCGGTTGCTTCGGGCACCACTCGAGAGGACGACGATGAGCACACGCGAGAAGCGAACCGATATCTGCGACGTGATTTATTGCCGTGTCCTCCACCCGAAACGAATCCGCAAGGCCAGGAGTATGCCCTACATCGGCCACGGATCGTGTAAGGAGTAGTTTTAGGGGAGATTCTCCGTATGAGAGGCTACTGGCAGCAGACGGGATCATATGGAGTCGAGGAGCTATAGCATGGACGTATGAAGCGCGTATATGTCCGTTTCTAACAAAAAGTTCAGGTACATTTACCTGACAGGGAATGCACGCGTAAAGCTCTTTGTTATAGCACGAAATGTTTCTGATTTGCCGGTTTGTTAACTATGATATAGTTATTTCAGTTTATTTCAGTTTCACTTTCCCTTTTTTGCCGCGTGCATCCGTTCCACACGCACTAAGAATCTAGAAAACAGAGTGCGACAAAAAGAAAATAAGAAACCAAGGAAACCAGGGAGTAAAGGTGCTGGGTCCGCACCTTACTAGGTCCCTGTCTATAATATTTTGCACACTCGATTAACAACGGTCACATCGTATCATCCTGTCGCAGATCAGAAAAACAAACTCAATAAGGCGTATGAATTGTCACACACACTGCCAACTCAACTTAAATATCCCAACAAGAAATGTGTAAACAAGAAACAGAAAAATGCTTTTGCCACAAGGGTAAAGGGGTTGAACTCCTAGAGGCATCATATAACTGAACAAAAGTCTACTTACCGAAGAGCCCCCGATATCTAATGTGGGGTAAACTCAATGCACAAGTGAAACAGAGCCTAACATCAAATCGGAAAAAAAAAAAGAGAGAGCGAGAGAATATGGGAAACCTCGCCGAGGCATGTAAGCCCACCGTGATTTGTATATAGGTGGTAGGTTGGAGCTAAGATGGAGAGGTCAGAAGCAACGCGCTCTAGGCCGTGCTGTATTCCTCTTTCGACCCGTCGTGGTATCTCAGAGCATGCTATGGCGCTGCGCTGCTGAGAAAGAGGTCACCAGCTCGATCCCTGGGCGCGACGGCAGCATTTCAATGGCGTCGAAACGCAAGAACGCTCGTGTACTTATATTTGGGCTCCAATCAATCAATCAATCAATCAATCAATCAATCAATCAATCAATCAATCAATCAATCAATCAATCAATCAATCAATCAATCAATCAATCAATCAATCAATTAATTAATCAATCAATCAATCAATCAATCATTCAAATATATTTACCAGAAACAGGAGACGGAAATGAGAAGAATGTAAATCGCTTGCAATCTGGAGATAAAACAAAGCACCGAAACAGTGCACGCTGATGGTTCTCGAAAGTGGCCCCTCGTTTGACAACGAGTGAACATATGAAGTGCTCGGCGAAGTGCGCGTCCTTCCTTGCGGCCAGTGACCTCCCGACATGCCCACTTTGTCGTGTCCGATTTTCTTGGACTGACCGCAATAAAAACTCCATACGTACCCGCACCCTGTCCGTTAAGAACTCTTACTACACCGACAATAAAGAAAATGCAGAGAAGAAAGTGAAGCGCGTTGCGTACCTTAATTATTTTATTATTTTATCATTTCATTTTGCCTGTGCTTCCGACACATTTCGTTAGCCCTCAAAAACGATCGTGTTGTGTTCGAGATTTTTCTAACTTGGTGGCTTCGATGAACCTGTCGGTGCAGCGGCCTGGCTGTCTATCAAACGTCATCTTCCGAACGCTTCCAGAAAACGTCCACCGAAAAAAAAATTGGAGGGGAGCGGGATATCTAAGGCATAACGTGCCAAACTGCCCAATTTGCCTCAAGACATAACTCATCTAGAAACGACGGGGAAGGCTCGCGTAGAGCACTGAAGGGAATTGCGTATATCTCGGATCGATTAAATGGGCACTTTGGGCATCACGTAGGTCTTTTCTTTCTTTTTGTCTTCTTTCCCTTTTGTTGTTCTCTCGCTCTCTGTGCTTGGTAGCGGCGCGCTGTTTCGGGAGGTCCCGTTGCCGAAAGCAGGCAATTTCCCTTGCCGCTTTCCTCCCCTTTCTTTTCGGTGTTGCTTTGTTGTCTGAGGCGCCTTCGATTTCTCGTCCCACTGCCGGTTTGGGAAGAAGCGGACGACGTATCGCCCGATGAGGTCTGCATAGACCCCCCCCCATCGATCAGGGTCCGCGAATACGGGGGCCGTGCGGGCGCGCTCGCTCACTGCCAAGGGGTGCATGGCAGCGGGGAGGGACGTTCGCCACGGCGCGGCTACGTGCCAGATACCGAGCGCGCTGCTCCCGCGGCGCTGAACGGACCTGGACGCCCCTTTTCGGCTGCAGCGGGCGTGCAGCGCTTTCAAGGCGGCAAGAGAGAGAACAGCTGCCTCTTCCTCGATGCGAGACATATCCGCGCTGAGAAGAACGGCCAGAGAGATGCGGCTTCCCTTCTGAATGGCTTCTCCGATAGTGCACTGCCGGAAGCTGCGAGTGAAACGTGCGGTGCTGAATCGCGCTCAGCACTTGTCGCCCGCCGAAAAGAGCAGGGAACAAGAAGAAGAAGAAAAAAAAAAATTAACACGCGCATCACGACTTTACGGTGGAATCCGGGAGTGCACCCGCCGGAAGTTGGTACCACGGAGTAAGATACACAGGAGCGTCAAGCCTATAGTCATGGAGTTTCATGGAATAATTACTAGAGGGAACTCTGGCACTGCGATCGTTCAGCCACCATGGGACTGGTGGGAAGTACATGGATTCGTCTGACCTTCGTACTTATGGATTCAGCTGGACGGCCCTGTGGTTTTGTTTATTACGCTTCATCTTTCTTCATTGCCCTAAACTTCCAAAGCGATCTACACTTTTCTAAGTGCAGAATACTTTGCGGACGCGCACAACCGCTACTGATGGCAGCGGCTTAACCTGTCGAGGTGGCCGAATTGAACCGCGCCAAGCGCGTCTCAACACGCTGGCTGCCCGCAAGAAATTCATAAGGGCGTTCTATGTCGCTCGCCGATGCATGCGTCCTTAACGTAATGGTTTCAACATCGGGCTTCTGTGCTAGAGGTCTTGTGTTTGAATCCTGACGTCGGACAATTTTAATAATGTTTATTTGATTATTTATTACACAGTACTATGTTGCAAATGACAGATTTACAATGTGGCGGAGCCGTTTGAAGCCAGAAGGAAGAAGTTTAGGACGATCCATGTACTTCCCCAGCTGGCTTAAGCGTTCCCATTTCATCTCCCGTAGACACTAGCGCCAGAATTCCTTCTGGTAATTATTGTGAAGAATTCTATGGGCCTAGTAACTGGTAATACATTTGTCAGCGTCCTCTTTACCGTGCCAGTGACGTAACCCGCCTACGGCGTTTAATTTGGCTGCCTCTCGCTCTTTGTATTCCTTCGCCGCTTTCTGCACCCTATATACATATATTTATAAATGCAGAACTGGAAACCTTTTTAGATGAGCCCATGCCAAACATTGCTAACCGTATTGTGGAAACGAATTGGTGCCTTTTACAGAAAAGGTACACATTTTCGGGTCAAAATACGTACCAATACGCGTCATATCAGGCAAGCATGGTTCGCCATGGTTCACTGCTTCATTAAAACGTCTTTTAAGTTAAAGAAAACGAGTTTTCAGCAGGGCCAGAACGAACGACTGACCTTATCGCTGGGATTTATATCGTGACATAGCTTGAGAGTATAAAAAATATTGAAAGACGCCAAGTGTATATTCCACAGCACGCTTCCGTCATTTTTGACTGATAACGCCAAGAAATTTTGGAACATCATTGCTGGTCCCAAGCATAACACAATAGCCCTTAACGATAGCAGCGGCGCAGCCATTCCTTCATCGCAATGTTCCCAAGTGCTCAATAACGCCTTTTGTAAGGCCTTTTTTCAGCAATCATCTGTTTCCCTCCCCTGTTTTCACCCGGTGCAGAATCCATTAATGGACCCAATTTTCATTGACAGTTTTGGTGTACAAAGTCTAATTAGTAATCTAAAGCTTTCCTCTTCTTCAGGAATGGAAGACATAAATTCTAAATTTTTAAAGAATACAAATGTTTATTCTTCCATTTACTTGTGTGCACTGTTATCGCAGTCTTTGGATTTAGGACAGTTGCCCTGGGACTGGAAGGTGGTTAAAGTGGTACCAATATTCAAGCCTAGTGATACCCATTGCGCTATCCAAATACAGACCCATATCGTTAACGTGTATCCGATGTAAAATGTTTGAACACGTCATGTATTCCAGTTTGGTTAACTTTCTTGGAAATCATTCGTTTTTTTTTCCTCATCAACATGGCTTTCGTAAATCATTTCTGTGTGAGACGCAGCTCATTTCCTTCACCCACGACTTATTTGACGCATTATACAGGGGACTTTTCATTGACTGTATATTCTTAGATTTTTCAGAAAGCATTCGATCTTGTTAATCACCAACTACGTTGTTTAAAGCCCAGCAAACTGAATATTGACCCCAGCATTCTTTTACGGATCGAAAGCTTTCTACGTAATAGAACTCAATTCATCACTGCTAATTACGCTGATACTTCACCATGTTCTGTTACCTCATGCGTGCCTCAGTGTTCGGTGCGGGGGCCGTTATTGTTCCGAATATATATTAATGATCTTACAAATTCTATTAACTTCACAATCAGGTTTTCGCAGATGACTGCCTCATTCACCAAGTAATCACTTCTGTTTCAGACCTGTCCATACTACAATGTGATTTAGATAAGGTATCTAGTTGGGGCAACACATGCCTCATGAAATTGTATTATAACAAATGTAGGGTTAAAAATGCGTATTTCACACAGGTCTCCCATTGCGAAACTTAGCGCGCACCATATTTCAGTGTCTGTACTTGAACGGGTAACAAATTATAAATATTTAGGGGTTCATATATCTGGTAATATTTCATGGCAACCGCATGTCGATATTGTTAACAATGCTAACCGCATGCGTGGTTAAGTGCGGCGTAACTTTTTTATGTCTCCATCTTCATTATAGCTACTACTCTACAAAGTCCTAGTGCACTCGAAATTATAATACGCTTGCTCTGTGCAGGACCCGGGCCTCGAAACCCTTACTTATCAATTAGAATCGGCACAGAATCGCAGCACCCGTTTCATATTGTGTAACTTCTCCCGCACTGCTTGCGTAACTGCAATGAAAGTAACTTGTACTTTCCTAGTCTTTCCCTTCGTAGAAAACTCTCGCGAATGCTAACCTTTCACAAGATTTATTGCCACAATTATGAGCTAAAAGGTGATATTATTTTTGAGCCATCATTCACATCACCTCGCACATGTCATCGCCATAAAAGAGAGAGAGGGGGGGGAAAGGGGAAAGGCAGAGAGGTTAACCAGAGAAAAAGATCCGGTTGGCTACCCTACGCTGGGAAGAGAGGGGAGGGGGAGGTAAAGTGGTAACAAAGTAGATATAAGGTGCGCATTCCATACTACCGGACTAATGTGTACTTTAACTCCTTTGTGCCAAAGACGGCTAGCGATTGGAACCACCTACGCACAAATGTTGCTGATATCTCTGATGACACGTGTTTACTTAAGAGAGAGGGAGAGAAAGCAAGGACAGGAAAGGCAGGGAGGTCAACCAGAAGAGCACCCGCTTTGCTACCCTACACTGGGTGTGGGGGAAAGGGGAATAGAAAGAGGAAAAGGCAGAGAGTAAGCACTGAATGCGTGTGGAATGGACAATATACAGAGGGACACTATAAACCGTCTCTTAAGCAGGTGCACTTCCAGTATTGCACTAATGCACGAATCGCTTTTCGTGCCAGTGAGGGTGCGGCCACGGTCCGAGTATCTTTGATCGTTCACGAACGCATACTCCTATCGTTTGGGAATGGCCGAGAGCCCGATGTGCGACTCCTGTGGCTGCGAGGAAACCATCGAGCACCTATTATGTAGTTGCCCTTGCTACGATGTACAACGCCTCTCTCTGCGGGCGACTTTGCACCGACTGGGCTCAAGGCCGTTCACTGAGCACTCCAAGCCACAAACGGCACAGCAAGGTTGTTTCGCCGCTGGGAAAGGCTAGATGGCAGTTGTAGCCGTAGTGTGAGGTCCAGTTGACTTAATCGGCAATTGAAGGCAATTGAAATCCAGAGATCTTGTGACTTTTTGCGTGCAAGTAGGCGAAGTTCCCTGGCAGCGTCCGACCTCGCCAAAGGTGTTGGACGCGTCTGGGTATCTTCGTGGGCAGATCGGACAGCCTTGTCAGCTAGGTTGTTGCCGACGATGCCACAGTGAGCAGGAATCTACTGAAATATGATGTTGTACGTACCCTCTTTCCAGAGCATGATGGTGCACTTCCCTGATGTCAGATATCTGCTCGTAAGTTCTGCGGTGTAATGCAGACTTGATACTGTGAAGAGCTGCCTTAGAATCACAAAATACAACCCATTTCTCTGTTGGCTCTTCCGTGACATACGTCATAGCAGCATGCAGAGCTGCAAGTTCTGCCGACGTAGATGTAGTCGTGTGTGACAATTTGAATCTAACTGTAACCTGCTTAGCGGGAATGACGAATGCGGCAGTTGAGCTGGTAGGTGATGTCGAACCGTCGGTATGTATATGTATGCGGTCATGATACGTCTGGTGCAGTAATGGGAGCGTAAGTTGCTTCAGAGCCGGCGATGGATGATTGGACTTTTTCGTAATTCCAGGAATGGTAAAATTCACTTGAGGCTGTCGCAGGCACCACAGTGGAGATGAAGTCTTCGCCGCCGGAAATAGAAATAGAATAGAATTTATTGATAGGAAAGACAGAGAGGTCGACCTGAGCTAGTGCGCTCTAGTCTGCTACTCTGCACTGGGGAAGAGGGAAGGAGAGTGAAAGTACTGGGATGAATGATGATGATAAGAGAAGTGGTGAGTGCTTATGTACATGAGACAGTTGTCTTCCTAGAGCGGCTCGTCGAGCTTGGTGTCCTGCAGAAACTTCAACAATACTTTTGTTGCACGCATTGAAATTGCAGTATCAGGCCGTGGGCCGAGGATAGCTTCCTCCGACAGTGGTTGCCGGCCAACGCTGGCTAGGAAACTTTCTAACATCTTTCGCTCCAGCATATATGGTGGGCAGTCGCACAGTACGTATTGCAGTGTTTCATGCAGGCATCTGGCAGTGTTCACAATCAGGGCTGTTCGATTGGCCGATGAGGTGCGCGGTCTAAAATATGACGGTATGCACTCTTGATGAGCGTTAATCACTCTTGAAAAGGTCGCTTGAGGTCTCTCGGCTGGTAGGGAGGCCAACTGATGGTCGGGGATTCTTGACAGATGGCGAATGTGCGCTCTGAGAGAGTCGACAGCTACGTGTGTCTGGATCATATGGTCCCCAGCGATGGCAATTGTTGCTGCTGTTGACGTGCACCGAGGCAGCCCTAAACACGTGCGTAGGGCTTGACCTTGTATGCTCTCCAAAGCGCGAAAAACTGCCGCTGAAAACCGTGTGTTTGCCTAATCTGCCTTGTTATTAATCTGATCTAGCATTTGGCCTATATATGCGCCCTGGACGTCCTGGATACAGGACGACTTCAAAGCCCCGATTAGTACGGAAGTCTTCAATTCACCGAAGAAGCTTAGCCTCTACGTTCAAGCTATTTAGTTTAATAAGCAGGGGGTAGTGGTTAATATTGTCGAAAGCCTTCGAAGGAGAAAAATATGCGATATATATATATAGCACGCCCCAGTAAGCGTTTTCCACATGCGCAGGTCTCCGCCAGGATTACGGTAGACCAGGGTTTCTATCTCCTACGTCGCGATTGTACACCGCGACCGTACGCGTGCCCATGATTGTTAGAGGGCGGCTCAGACATTCGTATGATCCAGTGGGCTATGGGCGAGAGTTCGAGTCTTCTCGAAACAGGACGCATTGTACCTAATGCATTCTGGCAGAGTGAGAGAGAGAAGAAAAAAAACATGATTATACAGGGGGGTTTCCCAGGCAGACGTCCGGTTGGCTAACGTACACGGTTGAAAAGTGATGACGGATTAAAAGAAAGAAGGAGACGACAAAGGCGAGATAAGATAGGGTTGATGTACACAGTAGTATTGTCACAGAGTGTGTATGAGCGTCTTCTCAGGTCCGCCGGCTTTCGGAACGTCATTGGCGCGAGCGCAGCTTTATGGACTTTATGACGGATGAGGCCAAGCTACCGTGGCCGCTCAGGTCGAGAGCCTAGCGTGTTCTATTCTCGCGCTACATAGTCGTGAGGCCACTTCTTCATCGGCTTTGGAGGTGATAGTCGCGCCGCTACACTACGTTTGTTAGAAGTTATTCAACTATATACGAGTGGCCAGAACTGTCGCTGCTATACCCGGGCATTGTTCTTTGTCCTTTTCTTTTTTCTCACGTGATATGCTGGGGTGGTCGGGTATCTTATACGCGACGAAGCACATGATAAGGGAGTTAGGCGACAAGTAAAGCCATTAGCATATATAGTTCAGCAAAGGACAGGACCAAAGACAGAGCGCGGGTGCACTCGAGATTTAACTGTCTGCGTAGAGAAACTATAATGAAAAAATGAAAAAGAATTCAAAGCTCCGATTAGTCCGGAAGTCTTCGATTCACCTAAGAAGCTTAGCCTCTACGTTCAAGCTTTTTAGTTTAATAAGCAAGGGGCGGTGGTTAATCTTGTCGAAAGCCTTCGAAGAACAAAAATATGCGATCAACCGAGAGCGGCGATCGATGCGGAAACTTATAGAAGGCAGGATAATTTTGTGTTGCATAATTACGTTTTCTAAAGTGCACGTTTTTCCCGAATGATGAAGCGCACAAGAAAGCGGGAAGAACTGGGAAAGAAAATGGAATAAAGAATTATAAACGCCCCGGAAACTCGGTACACAATCATCCGTGTAAAGTGGATCCGTAATTAAAAGGCGATTGCTTGCTCTCAGTAAGTCAGGATGGAACCACTCTAGCAGCACCGTCCCTCTCCTAAACATAAATGAATAAATAAATTTATAAATAAATAAATAAATAAATAAATACCAGATGGTTTTTTTTTTTCATTCGAAGAAAATGTTGAACTAATTGCCTGTTGTTGCCACCTAAGACCGGGCTATCCCAATCATCAAAAATAAGCTCCACTCGTTAAGGCATGTATGAAATAAAAAAAAAAACGAAATGAAGGAGACGGAAAATAAGAAGGAAAAGTAGCGAAGAATGAAGTATCGCTTAAATGCAGCGTAACCTCTTCCATAATGTAAAAAGCATTGTGTAAGCGATATGCGGGCGTGACATGTAGTACCATTCTACTCCATAGGCTGTATTACCAGAGGAGGTGGACGGGTACTTGCACCAGAAAAGAAAATGCACAATTGACTAATTAACAAATTTTCACTAATTAAATTTTGACTGATACTAAAGGACGCGAATTGCAACGTGCAGATTGGAGCATCAAGGCACGTTAAATTAGAAGTAATCTCGTAACTATAGGGCCAGCTTTGAGATAAGCGCCGTCAGAATGGCAGTGGAATGCCCTGTTGTTACAAAACATATTTGTAAGCACTACATAGCAAAAAAAAAACTCTTTTGTGGTCTGCGTTTCTTTTTTCGACATAAATCTCATTTCGTCATCTGAAGGAGCAAAGAAGTAAGAAAGAAAATGTTGCCAGTGCAGTTTTTTTTAATACATCGAATGCTTCTATGAAGAACTATGCGTATTTAGGCAGCTTGTAACGCCTCATCTTCCTTAATTCGCAGTCCCAAGTAAAGGAATTGTGGTTACAAATCATTTGAAGGCTGTTTTCATGTTCCCCCAAGTCATGTGTCCAGTCGTAGGGGTTATAGCTCCAGGAGTGCGTCAGGGAAGCTTAATCGCTGTGTGCCGCAGCATGTGGACATATTCAGTGAGCTTTGGGAAAAGCCCATGTATGCGCACCAAGTTTAGAGAAATTATGAAACCAAATTTGGCAAAAACAACAGCAAAAAACACCGGGTGCATATGAACCAACATCGGGTGACGGCTCTGTTAACTTAGAGATAGAAGAGCAGGAGGACGAGGAGGAGGAAATAAAGAGAGAAGGCAAGGGATATTATCCAGAAATGCGTTTGGTTGGCTACCCTACTCTGGGCGGCGGGAAAGAGGGAATATAAAGATAAGATAGAGAGATAGATAAACGTGAAAAGAAAGCAGACAGCTTAACCAGGGGATATCTCCGTTTCTATGAAGATCTTCGAAAACAACCGGACACTTTTTGAAAGACGCTTTGAGACTGTGGCCTGAAGTGTTCAATACGTTGGGCCATGAAAGGCGTGCATTGTGAATTTTCTGAGACAGAACTTGATATGCGACTGGGAAAATTGCTTCCAGATATTTTTTTTTATCTAGTGCCTCTACCTTTCTCTCCTTATGGTCATCCACGTCATTTTCTTTTTCCTTCTGTTCCACTTCCTCTTTGCCCCAGCACCAAGTAGGTGGCTTGAATCGACACTAGTTCAGGCCTACCTGGGGCCCTATAACGTTAAGCAAGGGCCCTATAACGTAAAACTATTCCAATGCATTTTTATTCCAATCTCCTCACGTCAAATTTACGTAACCGATGCAAGCATCGGATGGTGACCCGCAGCATTGTCTGAAAAGCCCAATCGAATGTTCTACTCGTTCATAGATCACCGTTGTTCGCATTCAAGGGGGAGGGAAAGAAATAAGTAGAAGGCAGGGAGGTTAACCAGAATAACGTCCGGTTGGCTACCCTACACCGGGGGAATGGGAAAGGGGAGAACAAAGATAACAGGGAGAGAGGAGGGAAGGAAAAAAAACGAATAACATCGCCTGTGCTGAGTGGTTTTTATCTAGTTGGCTGAGAAGAAGCGAGGAGCAGGCTCGGATGGAGAGGGTTTCGATTGGGCCGATCCAGCGCATTGAATATAGGTAACCGCATAAAGAGAGCGATGCCGGCGTGTGCGATTGGTCCGCTACCCCTTAGCTTGTGGTGGGAGGTCGACAATCGCGGCGGCGTGCAACGGAAGGTTAGGAATGACGCTAAAACGTATCCTCAGCAAGGAAGAGTGGGCAGGGCGATGTCGTAAACGTGCCGAAAGGGCTCTATAACGTTTTACTGCCATGCAAAAATGGTTTACTATACAGAAATAAATACATGCCCACCGGCAGGTGCGAGTAACGAATGGCGGAGCGTTCGCCAGGCAGCCATCTTATATTCCTTTCGGAACGGCGCAGTTTCTGGCTATTCAAATAAAAGTTCAGTTTTTATTGCCATATTAGTGCATCTTTGACGCGTACACGTCACTTTGACGCGCTGAGTTCTCATGGTTTTGTGACGTCGCGTGACAGACAGCCGAAGTGGGCGCAGCCCGAAAACTTTTGGCCAATAGCAGAGGGCTAATGGCGAAAAGGCTTCGGATCAGTCAGTCAGTCAGTCAAGAACTTTATTGAAGTCCTGAGGAGTTTCAAGCCGTTGAAGATCCCAGGCGGGGAACTCCTCCGGCCGAAACCGTAGGCGACGCCCAAGTCGGGACGGGAACGTGGTGACGCTCCGCCAGTTCTTGGGCCCTCTGGACGGCCTTGAGTTGGCTTCGGATCAGGAATAATTATTTTTTGTTCGGTTTAATCAAGCATAATCGGTGTGTAGACGTGATATCAGATGGGGTGCTATCGCGGTTTTTGTGACGTTGCATGAGAGACATGCGAAGTTGGGGGTGGCCTGAAATTTTTTTTACCAATCTTGGAGGGCTGATTGCAGAATTGGAAAGGAAAGTTTGGAAAAGCTTTACGTTATAGCGCCCCTATTCCAAACCGTTTCTATTCCAATTCTGCTATCAGCCCTTCAGGATTGGCAAAAAACAAAAATTGCAGGCCACCCCAACTTCGCCTGTTTGTGACGCGACGTCACGAAAAACCGCGAAGCTCCCCGACTGATTACGTGTACGCAATAATTATGTCATGATTAGACCGAACAAAAGAAAAATGAGCGGACACCCAAGCACTTCTTATGAGTTGTGAATGCGAAAGCATTAATGGTCAATTGAACGCCGTTGAGCGGTTCTTCGAGTTATGAATTCATCGCGGGAAAGCGAGCGCGTTGAGACGCTTAGCGCGCTTTGATTTGGCCTTACCGAGGCGCAGTTACAACGCCGGCTTCCAAGACCGAGAGTGAGGGTGCGTTTCATAGAGGCGATGCCCTCTCCCCTCACCCAACACCTAGGCATGCTGTCATGGCCGAAGGTGTCCCGTTACGCCCCGTGTGCTCCGTCGAGGCGCGCTCATGACGTGGCGTTGCACCCAAAGAGAAATTAGGCGCCGTCTTGCTTTTAAAGATGACAGACGCCGGCTTTTTTGCTGAACGGGCCATTTGACGCCTTCGCATCAATAATTATTTCTGATTCGACGCCTTTTTCGCAATTACGCGCTGCTGTTCGTCATAATATTTCTGGCTGCGCCTACTGCGCCTCTCTGTCACGCGGCGTCACAAAACCGCGAAAACTCACCGCGTGAAAGTCACGCGTACGCGTTAAAGATGCACTAATATGCGGAACAAAACTGAATTTTTTTCTGAATAGCCGGAGATTGCCCCGTTCCAAAAGGAATAAAACATGGCTACCCGCTGATCGCTCTGGTACTGGCTACTCGGAGCTGCCAGGAAGCATGGTTCTATTTGTGTATAATAAAACTTTTTGCATGGCAGTATAACATCATCGAGGCCTTTCCGCACATATACAATACCGCTCTGCCAACTCTTCTTCGTTGAGGATCTATTTTAGTGACATTTTTTAACCTTCCGTTGCACATCACCGCGATTTTCGACAAGCCACGGCAAGCTAAGCAAGGGGAAGCGGGCCAATCGCAGACGCCGGCGCCACCCTCTTCATCAGGTTATCTAATTTCGCTGCACCATCTCGGCCCCACTGACGCCCTCTCCACTTCTGCCCGCTCATCACTTCTGGTCAGCCAATTAGATTTTTTTTAAATAGCTCCATGTAGGCAATGTCATTCGCTTTGAAAGCACAGAAAGGTGACCTGCTATAACGAGGAAAGGTTTGGTTGAGCTCTTGAAACAGCGCTGCTGGTAACCGCCCTATGCTGGCGCCGGTGGTTACGTAAATTTGACGTCAGCAGATTGGAATAAAAAACAAATGATGATGAGTCATTTCAGCTTTCGTATTATAATCATTCGCTCCGTTGATAAAAACCACTCCAAAAGTCGACTGGAAACTTTCCGTGATATTGATAATTCATGACATAGAATGTAAACAAACTTTATTTTTTCAAGGAATCAATTTTACCAATGGACGGTCCAACGAAATTGGCCCTATAGGTTCTCGAAGTCTAAGGAAAAACAAATGCGGTTTATATAAGCGATGAGACGTATGTCTCTAAGTCCCACTATTCCGCAAAGATTTAGTTCCGTCTACTCCGCAGTTTTGTCTGCTTTTCTTTATTGCATTTAACATGAAAATCTGACATTCTCCAAGGCTTATTCATTCGATCTTTTCATTTCATTTTCTTTTCTTTTTATTTTTTTAGATTTCCTTCAAATAAGCATATTTGAAGTTAATAAGAAATGTTTCATAACGCCACCCGTTAAAAAGAAGAAAACAAAAATGCCGTCGAGAAAGACGTCATTGTAGCGAAAGAGTAGAAGATCACTTTACTAGGTGCAACTAAACGTCCCAGTGGCCTTTTAGATCGTATACGAGCTCCCGCCTACAGCACCACACTTTCTGTAAATGAAATATGAGACAGCAACTTTATTTGTCAAACTTTATTTTGTCAAGGAATCAATTTTACTAGTGGACGGTCAAATGAAATTGGCCGTATAGGTTCTCGAAGTCTAAGGAAAAACAAATGCGGTTTATATAAGCGATGAGACGTATGTACTGTACATACAGGCCGCCATTGGAATCTGAACCTGGCAACGTTTAACGTTAGAACGCTATCTAGTGAGGCGAGTCTAGCAGTGTTATTGGAGGAATTAGAAGGTAGTAAATGGGATATAATAGGGCTCAGTGAGGTTAGGAGGACAAAAGAAGCATATACAGTGCTAAAAAGCGGGCATGTACTGTGTTACCGGGGCTTAGCGGAGAGACGAGAACTAGGAGTCGGATTCCTGATTAATAAGGAAATAGCTGGTAACATACAGGAATTCTATAGCATTAACGAGAGGGTGGCAGGTCTTGTTGTGAAGCTTAATAAGAGGTACAAATTGAAGGTAGTACAGGTCTACGCCCCTACATCCAGTCATGATGACCAGGAAGTCGAAAGCTTTTATGAAGACGTGGAATCGGCGATGGGTAAAGTCAAAACAAAATACACTATACTGATGGGCGACTTCAATGCCAGGGTAGGCAAGCAGCAGGCTGGAGACAAGTCAGGGGGGGAATATGGCATAGGCTCTAGGAATAGCAGAGGAGAATTATTAGTAGAGTTTGCAGAACAGAACAATATGCGGATAATGAACACCTTTTTCCGCAAGCGGGTTAGTCGAAAGTGGACGTGGAGGAGCCCGAATGGTAAGACTAGAAATGAAATCGACTTCATACTCTGCGCGAACCCTGGCATCATACAAGATGTAGACGTGCTCGGCAAGGTACGCTGCAGTGACCATAGGATGGTAAGAACTCGAATTAGCCTAGACTTGAGGAGGGAACGGAAGAAACTGGTACACAAGAAGCCAATCAATGAGTTAGCGGTAAGAGGGAAACTAGAGGAATTCCGGATCAAGCTACAGAACAGGTATTCGGCTTTAACTCAGGAAGAGGACCTTAGTGTTGAAGCAATGAACGACTATCTCATGGGCATCATTAAGGAGTGCGCAATAGAAGTCGGTGGTAACGCCGTTCGACAGGAAACCAGTAAGCTATCGCAGGAGACGAAAGATTTGATCAAGAAACGCCAATGTATGAAAGCCTCTAACCCTACAGCTAGAATAGAACTGGCAGAACTTTCTAAGTTAATCAACAAGCGTAAGACAGCGGACATCAGGAACTATAATATGGATAGAATTGAACAGGCTGTCAGGAACGGAGGAAGCCTAAAAACTGTGAAGAAGAAACTAGGAATAGGCAAGAATCAGATGTGTGCGTTAAGAGACAAAGCCGGCAATATCGTTACTAATATGGATGAGATAGTTCAAGTGGCTGAGGAATTCTATAGAGATTTATACAGTACCAGTGGCACCCACGACGATAGTGGAAGAGAGAATAGCCTAGAGGAATTCGAAATCCCACAGGTAACGCCAGAAGAAGTAAAGAAAGCCTTAGGAGCTATGCAAAGGGGGAAGGCAGCTGGGGAGGATCAGGTAACAGCAGATTTGTTGAAGGATGGTGGTCAGATTGTTCTAGAGAAACTGGCCACCCTGTATACGCAATGCCTCATAACCTCGAGCGTACCGGAATCTTGGAAGAACGCTAACATAATCCTAATCCATAAGAAAGGGGACGCCAAAGACTTGAAAAATTATAGACCGATCAGCTTACTGTCCGTTGCCTACAAAGTATTTACTAAGGTAATCGCAAATAGAATCAGGAACACCTTAGACTTCTGTCAACCAAAAGACCAGGCAGGATTCCGTAAAGGCTACTCAACAATAGACCATATTCACACTATCAATCAAGTGATAGAGAAATGTGCAGAATATAACCAACCCTTATATATAGCTTTCATTGATTACGAGAAAGCGTTTGATTCAGTCGAAACCTCAGCAGTCATGGAGGCATTACGGAATCAGGGTGTAGATGAGCCATATGTAAAGATACTGGAAGATATCTATAGCGGCTCCACAGCCACCGTAGTCCTCCACAAAGAAAGCAACAAAATCCCTATAAAGAAAGGCGTCAGACAGGGAGATACGATATCTCCAATGCTATTCACAGCATGTTTACAGGAGGTATTCAGAGGCCTGGAGTGGGAAGAATTGGGGATAAAAGTTGATGGAGAATACCTTAGCAACTTGCGATTCGCTGATGATATTGCCTTGCTTAGTAACTCAGGAGACCAATTGCAATGCATGCTCACTGACCTGGAGAGGCAAAGCAGAAGGGTGGGTCTGAAAATTAATCTGCAGAAAACTAAAGTATTGCTTAACAGGCTCGGAAGAGAACAGCAGTTTACGATAGGTAGCGAAGCACTGGAAGTGGTAAGGGAATACATCTACTTAGGGCAGGTAGGGACCACGGATCCGGATCATGAGACTGAAATAACCAGAAGAATAAGAATGGGCTGGGGTGCGTTTGGCAGGCATTCTCAAATCATGAACAGCAGGTTGCCACTATCCCTCAAAAGGAAAGTGTATAACAGCTGTGTGTTACCAGTACTCACATATGGGGCAGAAACCTGGAGGCTTACGAAAAGGGTTCTGCTGAAATTGAGGACGACGCAACGAGCTATGGAAAGAAGAATGATGGGTGTGACGTTAAGGGATAAGAAAAGAGCAGATTGGGTGAGGCAACAAACGCGGGTAAACGACATCTTAGTTGAAATCAAGAAAAAGAAATGGGCATGGGCCGGACATGTAATGAGGAGGGAAGATAACCGATGGTCACTAAGGGTTACGGACTGGATTCCAAGGGAAGGGATGCGTAGCAGGGGCGGCAGAAAGTTAGGTGGGCGGATGACATTAAGACGTTTGCAGGGACAACATGGCCACAATTAGTACATGACCGGGGTAGTTGGAGAAGTATGGGAGAGGCCTTTGCCCTGCAGTGGGCGTAACTAGGCTGATGATGACTCCGCAGTTTTGTCCGCTTTTCTTTATTGCATTTAACATGAAAATTTGACATTCTCGAAGGCTTATTCATTCGATCTTTTCATTTCATTTTCTTTTCTTTTTATTTTTTTAGATTTCCTTCAAATAAGCACATTTGAAGCTAATAAGAAATGTTTCATAACGCCACCCGTTAAAAGAAAGAAAAGAAAGAAAGCGGTCGAAAAAGACGTCATTGTAGCGAAAGAGTAGAAGATCACTTTACTAGGTGCAACTAAACGTTCCAGTGGCCTTTTAGATCGTATACGAGCTCCCGCCCACAGCACCACACATTTTGTAGGTGAAATATGAGACAGCACCGCGAAATGAATATTACAAACTTATTCTCAGCACACGGAAAGAATAGTACAAACTAAAGGAAACGATTTGTAGAGATTCCAATCTTTTGCCTTTGTATATTAACGTGCATGCAAGAGTAGGAGCCATTTCCCGGAAATAAGGCCAACTTCTTCTCCAGGTCCCATGGCCTGTTTAAGATGCAAAGCTAGCAATAACTGATTCGGGCGCACGCAAAGTTACGGCTCATTGCAAACAGAGGTTAGAACGACCTAAAGAGAATTCGAGGGTTCCCACACTTTCCTGCAGAAGGGCAGGGCAGTTCAGTTGGGCATAATTGGCCGAACACTGAGATGGATTGCGGATTTCTTAAGAGACAGGAAAATCTTTATTGAAACTTCTGATGGCAAAAGCACAGAGCATAAAGTGAATGAAGGCGTTCCGCAGGGTAGTGTACTCAGTCCATTTCTATTTTACTGTGTTATGGCTAAATTACCTCATGTTGTGCCTGCTACCTTGAATTATTCACTATATGCAGATGACTTGTGCATATGGGCATCTGACTCGAGTGCTCAAGCCGTTCAGCAAAAGATACAAGCTGGCCTAACACTAATTAATGATTTTTTTGAAAAGCAGAGCTATGATTATTTCAAATGAGACAACCGCTGTACTTCCTTTTACAAGGAACTGCCTCAAGAGATTCCAGCTCGTGCTAGACTTTCAGCGTCTGCAACTTGTGCGACGACACAAGTTCTTGGGTATTATCATAGACAGACAGCTATCATGGGCTCCCCATATAAAAGCCTTAGAGGAGAAAGTCAACTCCCTAATCAACATTTTCCGTCGATTTGCTGCAGTGAGATGGGGTAGTTTAACCTCTTCCTTATTACGCATTTACTCGGCAATCGTTAGACAAAGAATAGCATACCCTGCTTCTGTGCTACATGGAATATCCTGTAATCTAGAGGAAACAATTCAAAGATGGCTGAGTTGAGTTGAGTTGTTGTAGGCTACTGGTGGGATTAGTGTTGCATTTGCTGCCGGCAATTGCTCCACTGTAGCGACACTTAAAATAAATAAATCACATAATCAGACACAGACCTCACAATTACAAATGGTCACTCCTCAGTTCACCATGTGGAGGCCAAATCCGTGTCCTGTAGGTAATTTAAAGGAAGGCGAGAGACCTCCTTCCTACAAAACCGGTTCCCGCGCGGGAAAACAATGTCCTGAAGAGAACTGTGAGGAACTCCTGTCTTCTTGAGGGACCCGAATAACACCCTCCTTTCCGCGTTATACACAGTACAGCACATTAGGTAATGTTCTATGTCACCGCACACACCACACGATGAACATAATGGTGGTAAAGCCAGGCCAGTCTTATACATCCACGCAGGGGTACGAGCAGAGCCCGTGCGAATGCGGAGCAGTAAGGTGGCTTGGTTTCATTTGAGACCCTTGATCACACATGGCTTGTGAGGTGAGCTCCACAAAGAACTGAAGCGGCACAACACCGCTTCTCTGAAGAGTCTGTTGTCCTCTTGAGGCACTCTTCTCAATGGATTCCCAGACAGCGCTCTATGGGCGAGGCTGTCCGCCATCTCGTTGCTTATGATACCTATATGCGAGGGCACCCATTGGAAACGTATGGAGAAGCCTTTGATTTGGAGATTGTGCACCAAGCGTAGGGAGCTAACACATAAGGCACCAGTAGGGAACCCGTGCTCTAACCTTTGAAGGGCAGATTTTGAATCTGTAAGAATGACAACAGGTTGAGGGGTACAAAACCGTAGTTTCTTTAGAGCTGCCTCAATGGCAACGCTTTCGGCCATTGTGGAGGACACGACTGCAGTGAAGCGAACAGAGCAATCATACTTCAAAGAGGTAATGTGAAAAGCAGCTGCACTAGATCCTTTGACCTTGTCCACAGAGCCATCAGTAAAGATTTGAAGATGACGTGCATATTCAGTCTCAAGATATTCCAGTACCAGCAAACGCGTTGCCGCCAGAGGAGAACTCCGCTTAGCGCGTAAGTGAGGAATTGTCAACGAACAATCGAGGCTCGCGAATGACCAAGGTGGTTTCAACCAACCTCTTAGTTCGACCTCTAGCGTCAAGACCCAGGTAACCAAGAGTATTTAGTGCCAGGTACGCTCGGGACTCGGATCTCTTTCGAAGGCGCTGTAGAAGGGTTCGGCCGGCTGGCGTCTGTTTGAGGCGGCCAATTTGCATCAGTAACCTTTGCGAAGCGACTAGGCTAAGAGGTCTCGATAGAGATTCATAAAGTACTGCATTGTTAGGAGCAGTCTGCGGAACGCCGAGAGCCCTTCTTAGGCCCTTTCTGTGCAGAACCTCAAGTCGTTCCAGCTGTGATATCGAGGGGGAAATTAAAGGGAGCTGATACATTATTCGACTCGTCACTAGTGCATCGTGCAACCTGATCATTGAAGAAGGGTGGTTTCCCCATTGCTCACTTGCAACTGTACGGATCACATTGAGACGCGAAAATATCGATGTCACAACCGAGTCCACAGCTCGTCGCCACTGTAGGCGGTAGTCAATAATGACGCGCAAAAAGCGCTTGTATTTCAATTGTCGAAGGCAAGATTGATCAAGGTCTATCTTCAGCCGCGCATACCTTCTTCCTCTACCTGGAAACATGATGAAGCCAGATTTTTCCACCGAGAGAATCAACCCAACACCTTGAAGGTAATTTTGAACTGAAAGTAATGCCTGTCGAGCTATCAGAGCTAAACGCTTGTGTTGATATCCGGTTAACCAAAGACAAACGTCGTCCGCGTATATCGACATATGGACATGCCTGCAATGTTTTTGCACTTCAGCGGGCAGACCAGCCATTACAACGTTAAAAAGTGTTGGGGAAAGAACACTTCCCTGAGGTACACCTCGCGATACTGCCCTTTCGGTGCTTGTGGTACTTCCTAACCGCACTTGAATTTTACAATCACTGATAAATTAGTGAATGAATCGCAGAAGATAGCCCTGCACACCCATGGCCTGCAAACTATTTAGTATTGAGCTCTGAAGGACGCTATCATAAGCCTTTGATACGTCTAGGAGAATAACTAGTGTTGAAAGGCCGAAAGCTCTATGAAGTTCAATATGGCTTATCAAGTCCAAGACGCTATCTTTCGCGCTTAAACCTGTTCGGAATCCAGTCATGCATGTTGGCAGAGCCCTTCTATACTCGAGCCACCAAGATAAACGCTTACTTGCCAGCTTCTCCATGAGCTTAGCCACGCACGACGTTAGTGATACAGGACGATACGAGGAAAAGTCTGTCATTTCTTTGCCGGGCTTCAGCACTGGGACAACACAAGCCACAAGCGAATGAGGAACGTCGCCAGTCTCCCACACTCGATTGAGATAGCTTAGGAGCATCTTCCGGTGTTTCAGAGGTAGGTTCTGCATGATCTGGTTGGTCATGCCGTCAGGACCTGGTGCACATCGACGACGCAGGCTGTTGAGTGCTGTCTGTAGCTCTCGAAGTGTAAACAGGGCGTCCATCTCAGACGTAGATGTTGCAGGCAGAGCGCAGACATGAATTCCTGAACTTGCACTTACAAATGCATCTGAAAATTCCTCTGCCAAGCACACGAGAGGCTTCTGCTTGCGCAGTGCAAGCGCTTCGAAAGGTTTTCTAGGACGAGAATCACCAGCAAGACCGCCAATTACTCGCCGAATTCTCGTCATAGGTGAGAAAACCGTCAAGCTAGCGCAGAAGGACGCCCACTGCGACCTACAGAGCTTGTTCGTATGGCGTCGAATGGCAGAGTTAAGCCTATTGAAGGTCGTCTTCAAGGATCTGTCGTCCTTCTTCCACATCAATTGTCGCTCCGCCCTTTTGCACGCTGTGCAAAGGTTCCTGAGTTTTAAATCCGGAGTCGGAAAATGATTAGGCAACTTGACCGCTGTGGTAGCAGCCATCTTACCAGAAATCATTTTGTCTATCACATCACCAGAAACACATGCAAGTTGCTCCCTGTATTTGTCCCAATTAACAACATGGCTAATTTTAGAGCCGCGCATATGGAAGTCGGCAGTAAACACTAAAATTGGATAGTGATCACTTCCCATGCGGTCAGGTGCAGTTGACCACTTCACGCGGACGTCAGATGAATGCAAGGTTAGGTCTATAGATGCGGCTGAAGCTGGAGGCCGGAACAAAGTGGGACTTCCGTCATTGGCCACGCACAGGTCCAAACTGTCGATAACTTCTACAAGTTTGCGTCCGCGGGAATCTGTGTTCCAGTCACCCCAGACAGAGTGATGGGCGTTGAAGTCCCCGCAGATAATTCGGGGCGCTGGGCAACAGTCACAAAGGTGCTGGAGAAACAAGTCCATTGCTACCTTCTTCCGCGGAGACATGTATACGGATGCAACAGAAAGAGTTCGGAAGCCAAGCCGTATCCTCAGAGCCGCTACCTCAATACTATCGGTGCAAAGATCGGTGACGTTCAAAGTCACTTGAGGGATTTCTCTTCGTATGTAAAGGGCGGCACTTCCCGCGGGAAATGACTTTATGCTGCAATTCTTATGGGCGGCATATCCAGTCAAAGATCTCCCGCTTGGTAGGCCAGCCTCCGAGAGGGCCAATACTGGAACACACGTATCTTTCAGGAATAATTTAAGTTCTGCTAATCGACTTATAATCCCAGCGCAGTTCCATTGCATAATAAACGGCACTTTTCGGGGATTTTTAGTTGCACGAGGTTGAAGAAGACTAGCCTTATTATAAGGTAAAGGTCGCTGCGAATGTGGCAATCATGGAGTCAAAGGAAAGAACGAGCTGTAGAAAGTTCTTCAGGGTGCCAGTCTGCATCGCTTGAACATATGAGCGCAGGACTTCAAACAAAACTCGCAGAAGGTCGGACAGGTCCTGATTTTTGAGCTCCTTATTTTGCTGTACGCACTGCCTCACAACTTCAACAAAAGTTGCGGACTGGGACCCACTCTTGGCCACTGCAGCTGGTTTCTTCATCTCTTTTGAGGCGAGGGAATGTCCTCCATGTTGTCGAGTCTGGCTGTGATCTGGTCGCTGAGAAACTGGGACACTTTGCTGCAGCAGATCGAACAACCGACTCAACCACAGAGGACTTTGCCGTCTTGCTAGGCTCAGGTCGCTCACTGACGTTGCTTGTTACCACGCTACGAACTTCCGACTCTAACGCAGGGAACTCAACTTCCGAATCTAACGCCGGGAACTCGTCACTTCCAGGTATCGGCTTCTCAGTAGGTTGTGGTTTGGGACCACTAATGAAGGCGCTTACACCGAAGGGGCAGCCACCGAAACTCGCTGGATGGTCACCACCCCAATTAGCGCAAGCAAAATCTGCCTTGCAGGCTTTGTAATCGTGGGCGCCACCGCATCGTTTGCAACGTTGATCTTAGATGCAAACTTTGGCTACATGCCCAAAGCGTTGGCACCTAAAGCATTGTGGAGGAGGTTCAATGAATTCTTTGACTGCATGCTTGGTAAAACCGAGGTCAATTTTTTCGGGACGCTCGGTGTTGGGAGCAAACGTTATCACAACAGAGTTAGTAGGTTTCGCTGCCCATTCTTTTTCTTGAGTCTCCACCCGGCGCATTAGACGTTTCACGTGGAGAACACCTTGCGGTTTCAAGTAGTCAAGAAGGTCGCTTTCCGAATACCACACTGGTACTCCCCTAATAACACATGTGTTAGTCATGTAGGAGTGGGGCAGCCGGGCTTTAACTCTTATGTCACCAATCTGAGAGCACCGGAGAAGAATGTCAACTTGCTCTTCCGTTGCGATATCTAAATAAAGAGCACCTTGCGTTGTGAAGCGGCTGCGAATCGGGGCAGATCCCAGCAGTACTTTAATGGCTTCGAAGAGCCTGATAGGGTTCCGCTCTCTCAAATCAACACCTTTCTCTGTTGGCAAAACTACCACTGGGATTCCTACCGTTCTTTGCTTCCGATGACTCACCACCTTGAAGCCGTCGCTGTCCACTTCCGCCATATCAGCCACTTCCTCGTCAGGGTCGACGATAGTTGTGTCGTCCCCACTGAGCGATGATGACGCACTGGACTGCTTATCGTCCCTGATGTCTGGCAGCTCCACACTTTGCGAGGCCATGGCCGCCTCCGTCACGCTGGCTTCCTTCGGATGGCGCTGTCCCTTTAAAGATGCCGGCGCCGGAGCAGCCGTGCCCTTCCCATAGGGACAGTACCGCCTTAAAGATGCGGCCGTCTTCCAAGGATATAAATAATTCACTTAATGAATAGCAAAACCTATGCAAAAATTACAGAGCTGAGGTGACAACAGATCGAACAGCGTCGTCTTCCTCTTCTTTTCTTTCAAAGATTGTTGGTCAGAATCCTTCGCATATGTCTTAGTGTTCCGCGTGCATCTACCAGTGGTTTGGTAATAGCAGAGTCCCGCCAACCAACTTTTGATGCACTAAGATTCATGGAAACTTGTCGTCACCTTTTATTTTGGCTACATAACACGCTAATCATCCACTATGCCGAGACCTTCAGGATAGAACCGCTGCACGTATACACGAAGAACTACGGCGGTGCAAAAACTTACTACCTGCTTACGAATACTAGCCTACTTGCGCAACTCATCCCCTCTGGCGACTAGCAATTCCCGAAATAGTCACTTCAATACCTGGAGTAGGTCGCAAATGTGATATGCCCGTAGTTGCGATAAAGCAAATAATTTTATCACATCTTTACACTAAGTACGTAGATCACATTCACGTGTATGCCGATGCATCATGCTGGAAACAAAGCTCTACATCTGCGTTTTATATACCTGTATACCAAGAGAAAAGAGCTTATAAGCTTTGCCACTTTACAACGTCCACAACTGCAGAACTTTACGCAATACTTTCTGCCTTACGTTACATGTGTCAGCAGTCAGAACCACTTCGTTGGAAATTCTGAGTGACTCACAAGCGAGATTGCTGTGCTTAAAAGAAATCAGCTTAAGAAAAGCAAACAGCACATTGACATACGAAATACAGAAGACATACGCCATAGTGAAAGATCTAGGACACGACATAACTTTCCAGTGGATTCTAACTTACTGTGAAATCATGGGAAATGTAACAACTGATCACATGGCACGTGCATCACATCAAGAGAATGAATTATCACTACTTCCTCTAGCGGCGAGTCATGCGCGATGTCTATTGAACAAACTATGCGGTAGATTGTCCAAGAAAACTTGGTTCATAAATGATGCGCAGAACTCTCAATTATATAATATAGATCCTGGAATAGAATTCAATATTCCGTTTAGATTCTGGAATATAATTCAATATTCCGTTTAAAGTTAGTCGATCTGTTCAAACAACAGTTCATAGGCTTCGACTAGACACTGCCTATACTAAAAGCTTCCTGTATACGATAAGAAAAACTAACAGTGCTACATGCTCATGTGAATAAGAGGCTGAAGAAGACATAGAACACACTGTAAAAATTGCGGTTCTCCCCGCAAGAATCTCTCGAAAAAACTACATGGCTTGGATAGACGGCCACTATCCTTAGGAAAATTTTATGTCTATAGCCAGCAGAAAAATTTCAAACCATCGCTGCGCGCGCCTTAGTACGATTTTTGGAGGAATCAAAAATGCCATAAAAATACTAAGTCATACAATAGTTATATTCGCATTGTTATTATTAACAGGTACCCTTAATTACATGTTCATTGTGCCTTCATGTTCATGTAGCATTTGTATTTGTTTCATTTAGAGTGTCGCATTCAAGTGCCCAACATCTTCTGTGTGAATATATTGGCTTTGTGAACATTTATCCTGCGTGAACTCTGTGCTGCGTGTGAACGTTTTGGTTTTGTGAGTATTTATGCTACCTCAACTTTTCTGTTCCGCGAATATTTATATTGCAGTACTGAGACTTAGTACGTGAATGTTCGTTCATGTGTTTATTTGTCCAGTTTGGTTATTGTTGACAACTTTCCGACGATGACTATCACGTAAGAGAAGAGGAGTAGCCTACGCCACACATAGGCACCAACCTCTCCTTAAATACATTTATATTTAGAACAGGGGGAGGGGGGGGGACAGTTTCAGCCAGAGCCGTTGATGCTCGTGTTCTGCAAACGTTTTGCGCTGCGCTGTCGAAGTGCGTAGCCAACTTGCCCTTCTCACCGGTTGAATTCACTCACTTTGTTCCTTTATAACGCTGGCGAGTGATACACGGCGCCGATCACTAGTGTACCAGTGTATGATGGCCAAAAAAGTCGATGGCGGATGCTTCATAATCGTCGTCGGTTAGATATGTTTCTAGGGCCTGGACCCATCCCTGCGACTACGCATTCCATCTGGACTTTTCCGAATCGAGACAACTGTTCAGTGCCGACTGTAGCTTGGATAATCTTTACGAATAGATTTGCTTGCCACACCGGAATAGCTGACAGTGCTGCCTGTGATAGTTGCGGCAACATATCATAAAATTATGGGGTTTTACATGCCAAAACCACTTTCTGATTATGAGGCACGCCGTAGTGGAGGGCTCCGGAAATTTCGACCACCTGGGGCTCTATAACGTGCACCTAAAGCTAAGTACACGGGTGTTTTCGCATTTCGCCCCCATCGAAATGCGGCCGCCGTGACCGGGATTCGATCCCGCGACCTCGTGTTCAGCAGCCCAACACCAGCAACCACTGCGGGTACTAACATGTCATCTGTCATTGTCCCCGCTACAGTTCCCAGACACAGTCGCTCGTGACGGCCGGCGTTGCCACGCCTCGACGACCGGTCGCTTTGTGATCAGACGACTACCGACTGATGCGGTCTTCACACCAGAAGGCGACGAAGGCGCTTCTGAAGTACCTCCGGTCAAGCGACCTGTTTGAATGACTTTGACACTCCTGAGTTCTTTTCTCTCTCTCTCTCTTTCTCTCTCTCTCTCTCTCGCTGTGTGTGTTTATTTGTGCGTGTGTGTTATTTCCCTCTTTTTCTATGTGTGTGCATTTCTTTCTTTGTCTTTTTGCCTCTCCTTACCCCTTCCCCAGTGTAGGGTAGCAAACTTGCTATCTTCCGGTTAACCTCCCTGCCTATCGCATCTCATTCATCCCTCTCTCTCACGTTTCTTTCTTGCTGTTTATTCTTGTGATTTTTTTTCGCTCCGTCTGCCACGTGAATTCGCGATTTTGTCCGTATAGTCCCCTATTCGAGGAAAAAGAAATGAAGTGCTAAGTACGAAGAGCGAAATAACAAAGAACGAGTAAAAACGAAGCCACGAACGCGAAACGGCAGTGCCTTTCCCGCTTTTGGTTCTTCCTCAGAAACTTTACATTCAGGTTACGAAGCATGGACCAACGTAATCGTACTTTAGAAAGAGCAAACACTCTTCATTGCGCTTTCGCATGCGTCGGTTGGCTTCGGCGCGATGATTCTACATTTCATCCGTTAAATCGGTTGACGTTTTTACACTTAAACTTGACTGGGGCTCTTGTGCGCCGCTATTTCGTTCGGCTACTACTACACTTCAGTACGTCGTCGTTTGCAACTCCAGGTGGTGGTGGTGAACTCTTTATTTCACCCAAAAAGAGGGGACCAGTCCGAGGACCGGTTGTGCTGGCTTAGAGGAGGTCGGCGGGAATCCTTTGGGATGCCGCGGCCTCCACGCCGCGCTGGATCAACCGGCGTTGGTCTGCTGGCTCGGAGGCACGCAGGAGGGACTCCCACGATTCTGGGGTGTTTACGCTGTCTGCGTTGTAATGCGTACGTGTCCATGTCATGTGTATGAGAGTGGCCGGAGCTGAGCAATGTTTGCACCCAGGCGCTATCTGTTGCGGAAAGATTCTACCGTACAAGAGGTGGTGCGGGAAGCTGCCCGTTTGAAGTCTGCGCCATTGGACGGCCTCGCGTCTTGTTAGATCGTGGTGTGCGGGAGGATATATGCATCTGCTGAGTCGGTAGTACTGGAGGATGTCCGTGTAAGTGGTGAGTAGAAAATCGTGCGAGATAATCGTGTCAGGGGAAGCGGGGCGGTGGGTCCTACACTCTGCTCGACAGCTAAGATCTCGGGCAAGTGTGTGCACCTCGGTGTTTCCGCTGAGCGACTCATGGGCTGGAGCCCAAAGGAGTAAGCGGGGGATGGGAGAGGGGGGGAGTAGAAAGTAGAATGTGCGACGCCAGGCGAGAGATACGGCCGGCATCGTAGTTGCGGATCGCCTGTTGAGAGTCACTGATGACGACTTTGGCATTATGATCAGTTAGCACCAGCGCAATGGCAACCTCCTCTGCTGCGGTGACGGTTTCTGCGTTGCGAATGCGGCAGGCTGTGTACCAGCTACGGTGCGGGGCGAGGGCTACCTACCACCACCATCGCTGGCTTCGAGGGGTGGTAAGAGGCGTCCGTATATGTAACATCCGGACGTCCGCTGAAGCGTTTCTCGAATTGACGGGCACGGGGGCGTGGTGTTCTCTCGGCGTGGTGTTCCGGATTCATCCGTTTGAGAATGGGAGGGATGCGCAGATTTTGATGATATTCCGGTGCAAAGTGAATATAAATGGGAGCCTCCCTCATTGGTGAGATCCCAACTTGCTGCAGCACCGCTCGGCCAGCGTTCGTTTCTTTAGAATCTCTTTATGAGTGAGAGCCGCTCGTATTGGGCGGTGAGAGTAGCTTCGATCACTTCGCTCACAGTGTTGGAGATGCCGAGAGCCATAAGCTTGTGAGTAGCTGTGGACATTGGAAGCCTCAGGGCCGTCTTATATGCTTTGCGAAGTGACGCCTCTAGCCATTCGCTTTCGGAGTGGTTGAGACGTATAGGTAAGGTGCAGAGCAAGTGATGCGGGAGCCGATGAGGGGCCTGAACGAGGCGCAGGAGGTTGGACTCTCGCATACGTCGTTGCTTGTTGGAGACTCGCTTGAGTAGGCGTCCGATCTCTACCACCGACTGGTCGATGCGTTGGAGTGACATATTGGTACTGCCGTTTGCCTGCAAATGTAGGCCCAGAATTTTGATGGGATCTGTACGAGGGATGGAGTTTCCTCGCACCTGGAGGTTGATCTCAGGAAATACGTTTGGCGGGCGTCGTCCTGGGGACGGGATGATGATATATTCTGACTTGGTCGCCGAGCAGCTGAGGCCAACCGTGTCGAGATAGTCTCCGACCAGATCGAGGGCGGTCGGTAGAGTCTCTTCGATCTGGCCGTCACTGCCGTGTGTGTTCCAAAGAGAGATCGTCAGCATAAAGGCTGTGGTGTAGGTGGGGGATGTCAGCCAGAAGCTTGGGCAGGCCTAGCAATGCAACGTTGAAAAGCAGCGGCGAGAGCATGGAGCATTGCGGCGTGCCGTGGTTTCCCAAGATAGATGGTGAAGGGATGTGCCGTGCCTGTGCTGAGTTGTATTCTGCAGTCGGTCAGGAAGTCTCGGACGTACGCATACGTGCGATGTCCGACGCCGAGATTCTGGAGTTGTTGAATCATCGCTTCATGTAGGATGTTGTCGAAGGCCTTGGCAACATCGAGGCCGGCGAAGACTTTTGTGTCTACTGTGCGACGCATGACAACCTGGTGATGGAGGAGAAGCATAATGTCTGGGGCTGCTAAGTGAGGGCGGAAGCCGAACATCGTGTCTGGTAGGAGGTGGTTGTCTTCGAGGTAACGAATGAGTCTGGTCTGTATAACATGTTCCATTAACTTCCCAATGCAGGACGTAGTATAGATGGTATGGAGGCTGACCAAGGTGGGTGGTTTTCCCAGCCTGTGGATGAAGACTAGCTTGGCGCACTTCCATTCCTGCGGGATGGTACCGCTGGCCCACCACTTTTGAAGGTAGTCGGTGAGGGCGCGCATAGAGGCGTCATCTAGATTCCTAAGCATCGCGTTATATATGTGGTTGGGGCCGGCCGCCGAGTTGGTCTTGAGGCGATTGAGTTTTGCACGGACCTACGTTAAAGTAATTGGAGAGTCTAGACTAGGGTTAGCCAAGCCCTGATAGAGGAGAGGCTGGTTGCCGGTTCGGGGCGCATGTAAGTGTCAAGGAGCTCTTATGTGAGCTCATCTGGCGTGCCAGGATACTGGTGGAAGATTCGCTCCATCTGTTGGCGTGCTCGGATCTTGCCTCCAGCCGGGTCCAGTAGATGTCGGAGAAGGTTACACGTGTTACGAGGGTTAGGAGTCTTGTTCATCTGGTTACAAATGTTGTGCCAGCTCTGTTGGGTGAGTTCGGTTGCATAGTTCTCGATGTTTTTGCAGGCGCGCGCCAGCCGACGACGGATATCTCGGTCCCATTTTCGAGTGGCGAGAAGAGCTTCAAGCGACTTCTTGCGCTTCCCAGAGATGGGCGTAGTAGCGGTCGCAATGTGGGATTGAGTCCTCTAACTCAACGATTTGCGTTGCGTCAGCCACTTGCTTGAAAATTTCGGTTGTCCATGTTTTGATGTCGATAATGGCGGGAGGCGTGCTTTCCTGTACTTGCGAAAGGAGTCCCAGTCAATCACCTGAGTCGGCCGCGTACGTTGTGTTGTGGGCTCTTGTACCACGATCTCGAGCATGAAGTCGTCGCTTCCAAAATTTTCGTGAGTGTGACATCAGGTAGCTATGACTCCGGGACTCGTAAAGGCGATGGTGTATCCGGTGTATCTCGGTGTAGGCCTGAACCGAGTCTAGTGAGGTAGAAGACGTCCGCGATGAGGGTGAGCTGATGTGTATCCCAGCTTCTTTTATACTTTGCCGAGGTGTCGCAGAAACTATGGCATTCTGTTGCTGAACACAAGGTTACGGGTTTGATCCCCGGCATCGGTGGCCGCATCCTGGAGAAGGAGAAATGTAAGAAAACGCTAATGCTCCGCGCTCTGGGTGTTCATTAAAGAACCTCACATTGTAATAAATCACAGCCCCCCACTGCGGCTACCCCTACAGCCCATGAGCTACTGTAATACGGTAGGGCTAATAATTTTTAACTTCCTTTACTGTTGCCTTTTTGCAGCTTCACTGCACAGCATCACGATGCTGCAGCTGCTGCGTGCGCTGCTTCGCATCGAAAACAGCAATGTTATTTTCTTTTTTTGGCTTGGTCTGGTTAAAGGCTCGAAAACTAAAAAACAAAAAAATGGCGCGGGCGAATGCTACTTTCGGGGGCAGCTGCGCGATCCGGAACGTTATCCGAAACGTTAGACCCTTTACATGCGGAAGGTTTGTCTAGGGTAGGTCACGTGGCACTGGTTGCCATCCCTGACACGTATCCCGATGTCACGCTGTTTGGAGTTACCAAAGAGAGAGACAAAGAGAGAGAGAGAGAGAGAGAGAGAGAGAGAGAGTCAACTTTTCTTGATGCCAGTAATCACGAGGGCGGACGCAGCCTCCGTCCGCCTAGCAGACGGCCGAGATCCCTGGATCTCAGCGGCTGCTTCGGCTAGCTGGACGGCCCATCACGGCTTGTACGTACATTTAATAACGAAAGTAATACCGAATTCAATAACACGTTCTTGTGCGGACTAGGCGTTCTTTATGGAACATTTAAGAACGCGTTTCTTAAATTTGTTAATATTTTCGTTATTGAATGTTCGTGCAAGTCGCCCCTGGTCTCGCTGGTCTGAGCTGAGCAGCAGAGTCTCCCACTGCTGCCGGATTTGAATTTTGCGGCTCTCGAAAGGAGCCTCCTTCGAGCATGCTCACAGAATATGTGGCAGATCCGCCCTACGCATACATAATTTACGTTGATCATTATATTGCCCTGGATAGAATCTGCTGCAGGCCACCGGGTTAGAATACATGTTTGTTTGCAGGAGGCGCCAGGCTATACCGCCTGCTTCTTGGTTAGCTCTGGATGAGGTGGTGGGTGCCGGTTCCTTTCCAGCCAATAGTAATCGGTGATTTCTTTGTAGGTGACCATGCGGTCTCCTCTCGTTCCTGGCTGGGCTGGCTCACTTGCTCGGCGAGTAAGCCCTCGAGCTACGTTGTGAGCCGCCTCTTTACCGGGGAGAGAGGAGTGCGCGGTGTTAGATACGGGACCTTTTCCTGATCCTACTTCGAGTTCACCAGACCACATCAGCTAATTAAGAAATGCAGAAGCACATCTACCCCGTTCCCGAGGCGCGGCACGTGCAAACGAGTTGGCGTCCCCCACCTCGTGCGCCGCAGGTGGAGCTATTCACTGCTTGACTTTTCCCGAAAGTGTAGCGGGAGCCTGGCACGGTTCCAGGTAACGCAGGGTCCGAGAAAAGCTGCTTTGCAGCACTGAAACGTCGCCCCCTTCCGCCTATTGTGACGGCGCTTGCAAGTAAGGATGGCAATACCGCAGAGAGAAGTAAGCCCTCGGACAATTGGGGCCCAAGGAGCGACCCTGTGCGCTGGGTGTGACACAATCGCACGGGCACCTACCATTGGCCGAAAATGACGGCACCTGAGCGGGCTCGCCGATTGGCCGAACGTGACGTGACTTGGAGACATCGAAGGGCTTAAAAGACACAGACCGGGAGCAGCAAGAGAGCATTTCTTCATTCATCTCTTTCGAGCTTCCTGCCACGGGCCGCAGCGTCCGAGTTGCTGCCGGCCCGTAATGATTTTATGACTGTTAATTTCTTTGTACTCTCACTGTAAATAATGTAAATAAACCTCTAGTTTTTAATCCCGACGTCCTCCTCAACCTCGGCCAACTCCCGCACCCAACGGCAAGGTCCAGTATCTGGGGGATAGCAATTGGGATTTTTCTCCAGATCCTACAACTGGTGGCAGCGCTATGGATGAACCTTCGTCGAAAGAGATCCAACAGCGGGTACCCAAATAATCTGGATCGTCCCCCGATGATGGTCGTTGTTATTGTTTTGAATTTTGAGCGCCTCAGGCGAGATGCGTCCTTTTGCGAAATTATGAACTGCGATCTTTGAGTCGCTTATGATAATTCTAGCTTTAGTGGAGGCTACCCCTGATGATATTGCTGATTCCTCCGCCACTTCGGGGTTGTCCGTCTTCGCGGTTCCGCTAGCTACCGTTATGACGGCCGTCTCTCTGCGTTCTCTATATTCCGCTGCGTCTACGTAGGCCACGCCCTCTGCATCATGGTATTTGCGCTCAATGTGGCGCGCCCTTGCCTCTCGTCGCTCCTTGTGGTTCTCCGGGTGCATGTTTTTTGGCAGTGGAGGAATTTTAACATTCCTCCTCGTCTCTAATGGAATGCTGAGGTTCATACCGTGTTGTGATTTCTAGCGAATGTTTAGTTTCCATAGAATATGTCGCCCCGTGGGGCTCTGTGTGAGTCTTTCGCATTGGGCAGTGGCGGGCGCCTCGATTACTTCATCAAGCGTGTTATGTACCCCAATTCTAAGAGTTTGTCGTTGGGTGTTGTGACTGGGATACCAATTGACTGTTTGAACGCTCGTCTGATGATGCATTCCATGATGTTTTTTTTTTTTCTGTCTCGCCAAATGTTAGGTACGGTGCCACATGGACGACGCGGCTGATGACAAAGGCCTGCACTAAATGAATTAGGCCGGCCTCCTTCATGCCTTAGTGTCTAGTGGCAATCCGTTTGATTAGTCTTAGTGTTTGATCTGTGCTGTTCTCTAGCGCAGTGATTGTATCGCGGTTTCTGCCTTCCGCATGCAACCGGAGTTTCAAAGCGCTGTTTCCACACTTGCTTTTGACAACATCCACGCAAAACCGTAGCCATAGTTTACTCCCGACGAATGCCTCTGAATTCCGTCGAACACTTGAGGTCGATTAGCTTCACCTGGACTTCACGGGTCACAGTATTTCAAAACCACTAATTAATAATTAATTAATTAATTAATTAATTAATGCGATCGCGAAGCTAGTAGCAACTTTGTTTCTCACCTTTTCTTAATGTCTTGTAACCAGCACTGAAACTCTCCGAAACATTGCTTTGCGACCTGTGACGCGCTAATAACATCTCTGTCAGACCAGCAGCAAGGCATTGCCTATATACGAAATTGGGAAATACGCTACATTCCCGCATGTGAACTGCGATATGAACGAGCGCAGTATTGCTTGGGACGCGAAGATAGCGCGCACCCTGCACCAAATCACATGGCCTTCTTCCTGCAGAGTTGCGTTATATAATCAGGTGAACACCAATATCCGTCAGACATACCACTCGTCGAATACTACTCGTATCACCAAGCTATGTAATTTGCTCACCTTCCTCAATCGAGAAAGCGATTATATCTGCTCGCTTCAAGAACGGCGCTACACTAAGAAAGGGCCCGATGTATTTATTATGTTGCGCCGCGCCAATTTTGCGCTGTCAATGGCGTATACGTAACTTCTCGGTAACTTCGCGACACTTTCTACTCTCATTGACTTTGCCGGGGATGACGGAGCCCGCGTTATACACCGATTCTTCTTTCATGTCTTAACGTGCCCGTTCACTGGGTTTCGGCTTTGTATCCTGTTTGGCAATAAAAGCGGTACAGGCAGGATGCACGCAAGGCATATGTCGTACAATTCAAGTGTACTCTCTCGCTTCAGCGTGTGCTTCGTTTCATATTATACATGTGAAAATAACCGCAGGCGAACGCCCCTCTATAATTAACTGATCATTCAAAAAGCGGATAATATCCCCAATGTTGTCATTTATTTCGCAACACATGCGAATCACTAGCTTAAAAATCAAGCCACTGCGTTCCCCCAATTCCTTTTTCGCTATTCTTGTTCTCAACATGCTATAAACGTTTCCCTCGTAAGCTTTTTCCCGAAATACGAGCGTACACACGTGAGCAAAAGCATACGGACCACAGACTCGCCGAAAATACTTAATTTCTTCGTAATTCAGACGCACAAAACGAAATTGAGAAGTGCACTAGAAAGTTCGCAATGCCAAGTTTGGAGCGCATTCCTCAATTTCAGGTTACATTCAGAGGCAGTTGGGCAAATCGGCTTTATCGCGTAATCCCTCGTCCGTATACTTTTGCTTGATCCAAATTAAATTTGAAAAACACCTCGGATACATTCTGCATAAGCTGTACGTTTAAGAGAACTTCTCGAGAAGCCATTCGTACAAAACGAAACATCATCTGCAAGATGCTTGAAGTTAACGATGGCAGGGCCACATGTACGCAGGGAGAATTCCTGTGTTGTATCACACTGACATTTCCGCATTATTTCGTTTCATTTTCGACGAAAGCATATGTAATTGTGTCTCTTTAACAGCTAGCCGGCACAATTAACAACGCTGTGCATAGCGAATCGGCAATCTCGTACGAATGAGCCAGATACTAGACTCTCTTCTACTCATTCCACAGAGCAGAAATCGCGGCTTTGGGTGGCAGTCCTGGAACGTTGTGAACAGTAAAGCTCTTCTTTCGTTGAAGCTACCGACCCCGGCTCATCTATCGCCGCGTACGCGGCCACATGAGGAAACATGTTCGTCTGCGCACTGACTTCAAGTGGCCATCAGGAAGCCAGCTCGACAACGCAGGCCTGCGAGAGTGGCTCGCTCCCGGGGGTGCAGTCCACGAAAGAGAGTCTCGTGCACGCGCGCGAGACGATGCGCCGTCCATCGGCGCCGAATTTGTTGCGACGTGTCGTAGCGGCCAGTACTCGGCTGTCACCATACGCGCGTCCGTCATATGTCGCCCGTCCCCACTTCCGCTTCCCCACTCCATCGCGTACTCGGCTGCGTGCCCACCACAACAGACTCCGTAGAAACGTCGCCTCCCGCACGTGTACGCGACGACGGCGCTCTGAAATAGCAGCGGCTCCGCGTAAACCCGTCAGCGAGGTAACGAACTGCTGCTCGGCGTACGCCCCCAAGCCCATTAAGAGTCAGCGGCGGGCCGCGAGAGTACGGATACGCGCATCCATCACTGGCGAGACGGCGCCGGTCGAACGCGTGGCACACACACGCAGGCACGATATGCGGCCGTGCTGCGCGCACGCACGCACGCACACACCGTACACGACCACACACTTCACCGGTCGCGCCGCTGCCTGTACCGTTGACGGACACAGGAGCGAAGCCCGGACAAAGGGGAAAGCGCCGGACTCTATATATACGGGCGACCAGTGTCAGCGGCAGATGTGGGCGCTCCGGCTTTGTTGCTTGGCGAACAGTCGAGACGGCTTCATTTGGTGTCCGTAGCCTTACAAAGGGTGGCCGCTTCCTTTTTTTTTTCTTTAACAAGCACGGTTTTTTTATCATTGTTTAATGTCTAAACAAGACTGATGTATATTAGCCGCGCTGGAGATGTCACTTGTTAGTTTCGCTTTATCTGCCTGGGCCGGTCAGTACTTGAGTCATTACGCTAGTGTACAGAATCCCGTCGAAGTTGGAATTAGTCTGTACAACCGTCCACTATCACGTTGCCTTTTGTCCATGCTTTCCGTTAAGACGACTGTCTTCACAAACAGTTGCGCTGTGAAACGAGCTAATTGAATGAAACATATTAATGCTACTTTTCCTCCGCCATATTGGAATAAATAATGCCTATTCTACTGAAGTGCTACGACAAGTCGTATTCGTGAGTGTTCTTGAAGGCGAAAACGCAACCGGTGGAAGTATTTGCCTGCAGAGGTCCTAAACGGTAAAGTGGGCGTGCTTACTTAGGTCAACGCTTGTTCAACAGTCCACTGTGTTCGTTTTTTTTTTTTTTTGGAATAGAGAAGCAGCCTGGGCACTAATTACTGTGTCCTAGAAGGGCGCATAGAGTGGTCAGCATCTGTCGTGTCATGGCGGCGAGTACCGAAATGATCTCACGTACACTTTTACTTTTAGTCATAAGAGAATAAAGTGAGTGCGCATCTGGAAGGAGTTCCATGTTCAATATTCCACAATATTGCCTCGCACTTGACCTTTTCCTGGGCGATACGTGCAAAAGCAACATGGCTTAGTTTAACAGAAACCTCACTTTTAAAACACTATAGTCTCGATCTACGATGGCTACTATACCCTTGAAAATATCGCTCTCTCTCCTTGTTTTCGCCAGATTTCGCGAGCTGACTCTAGGTCTTATCTAGAGGGACGGGGGTGGTGGGGGGGACAGGAGGGGAACACCAAGCACGTGCTCCCCTCCACCCCACTTCTTCCAGAAATGTAGGTGTACCAGTGTGCCTCCTGGCATAAACGGACGTGCAACAACACTCGCTTTCCCCCTCCTCCCTCCCCTGGTCAAGTGCGCATTTGTTTGCGTAACGGAATCTCGCAGTGTATAGTATCTGCAACTTTTTTTCTCGCGAAGTACTTTAGGATTCTGGCGATGTCACGGGCGAATACGGCAGCCATCAAAACAACTAAGAGAATGAGCCGAGAACAGCTATCGCTGAAAAATCGACATTTTCTGAACAAGATCGACCGTCGCAAATTGCGAAGGAATTTATACATTCAAGTTGGCGTCGTACAGGCCCCATTATGCACGGAGGCGGGAGGCTTTTGTTGTCGGTTGCTGCGAGATGAGGGCCAGACACGCACTTAGAAACCTAAGAAACCCTTGGCGAACGATTACATTAATTTGGCTGCTTTCCTAATGACACGACTTGCAGCGCTTTGTGCCTTAACGCGTTATATTGCGATGTATAGTTCTCTCAACCAAGTTTTAAATGCAGAACGGTGCTAGTATGGGTGCGCTGCCATGGCTTGGCACTTCAGCGGTCCCCTTGTGATCACTTAAGTGTCATACGGTATTTACCAGCACAGTTATTCACGCAGAACAGCATGACGTCCATTCGCATTGTCCTGGTATAGATAGAAGGCGTTTTGTCATTATAGCACTTGTCTCTTTCTGTTTTTTTTTTTTTTCGTCTACGGTGCCTGCACGAACGAGACTTCACCGAGCCGTGTCGCTGCGTGCATCGGAAAGTCGATCGGTACTCCGGTCGCGTAAATACCCGATGCAACCACCGACAGTCCGACTAGCGAACAGGGCGACAACGCGAAGAGCACAGCCGGCACAAGACGAATCGTGTCCGGCCCTAGTTTTGACGCGTGGGCCAACGGGAAGAGGCGAGGAAAGAGCGCGGGCCACTGTCCGGTCGGATCGCTGGCCGCCATCCATCAGGCAGACAAATGCCCAGGGCACCCAGGGGTTTCTGACGGGACACCCGCATGGTGGGTCCGCCTCCTACCCCCGTATACACGCATTTTGTATAGGCATCCGGGAGACGCGTCTCCCGGATGGACCGACGGCACGCGTCACGTCCGGGAGCACGTCAGGGCGAGCGACGAACATGCGGGCTGCCGTGCAACGTTCGCAAAGGTAACGCAGGCAGCGCTGTAATAGTGACGAGCATTTCGAGGACATTGGTGCCGCGTGTCGCGCGGTATCTGCGCTGCGAGCAGTGACAAGCGGCCGCGCGCTGCTGGCACCGATGGCGCTGAAGACGAGGCTGATTTCCTTCGCCCGAACAGCAACTGCGAACGCGACTGGATCTACGGGGTGGTAGAGAGGAAAGGATCTGCCGGAGAGAATAGCTAAGCGCGAGATGTCGGCAGTGTTGGCGCTTGTTATACGTCCTTCTGAAATGCCGTCCCACGGGTTTTCGGTGCAGTGGAGCTTTGCTGAAGCGGATAATTTTCTTACATAGACAACGCCTCCTCTAAGGCTGCGCAGTTGCTTTTATTTACTATTATTATTATTATTATTATTGTTGTTGTTGTTGTTGTTGTTGTTGTTGTTGTTGTTGTTGTTGTTGTTGTTGTTGTTGTTGTTGTTGTTGTTGTTGTTGTTGTTGTTGTTGTTGTTGTTGCTTTTGTTGTAGCTTCCCCCCTTTTCTTCAGGTCGCGGCAAACGATGCATGTCGACGGCAGACAACGGAGACAAGTGTAAATGTAACGTCCATCACAGCATTTACGCTTAGATTTAAAAGGGAACAAATTACAGAAAGTGTTTCTTAGTAAAGCGTATAAACAGCGACTTTCCGACAACACAGAAGCAGTGACATGTTCAAAACCCGTAGTACTGGCATCTAGCCAGTGGCCTAATGAAACTTCATGAATTTTAACTCGGACTAGGATTAATCCTGACTTTGCCTGCCGTCGTCAGAAGAAAAGCGCATTTTCTGGCATCTCTCAATAAAGTTGCCTACACGGCATATTTATCTGTCTCTCACTCTATTTCTCTCGATCTCTCTCTCTGCCTTCTTTGTGCTCGATGTTACTTCCGTTCTGCGTGACAAGCACATGCTCAGTAAAGGCTTATTTCAACACTATAGCGTTTGAAAACTCCAATATGAGTAGCGGGACTGTGGGGAATAGTAATTTATTATAAGAGTATAAATTTGTTCAAACAATCTATGCATCTTTAACAGCCTCGGCCCATATTCACGGAGTCGGCCGTACTTTAGAGCGGTTCGTAAGCTTATCCTCTTGCCAATCGTGATAGCGCACATAATATTCGCAGAGACAACACAGCAAAGATTTCGCACGTATGAAAAGCTTCGTGAATTTGAACTTGGTAAGCTTTCTAACGAGTTGTTCGCAGCACTGCAGCGCACTGCGTGAACGCATTGTAGTACTGTGAAGTCAAAGCTTAATGCTATCAACCTCTTTGGTGTACACAGTAACGTTGTAAGAGCAATACAGGGTGTCCCAGCGAACTTTAGCCACAGTTTCAAAATACGCGAATGCCACGTAGCTGGACAGTACCATGTTATTTGCTGTCGCTTGGAGATACTCGGATTATTATTTTTTCATACCGTACAATGAGATAATTAGCCTCAATATAATCAACTTCTGAAAAAGTGTCAATGAGAACATTGTGGAGCGACATGAAGAACTCCCGATACAGCTTTCTGTTGCTCAATACGCTCTACATAAAAGCTTTTCCGAGCGTGAAAGAAGCCTGCAAATTGCCGCGCGACTGGCCGGTCGAGGCACATTAAGGCTATTCGCGGGCTTCTTTCACGCTTGGAAAAACACTTTTATGTAGCACGTATTGAGCAACAAACCATTGGCTGAATGAGTGACCATTTCGCCAGTGTAATCGAAGCGAAACATTCGAATTTGCTCTCTGAATTTCTTCGTAACGTGAATCTAAATTCGCAGCAGTAAGCGGGTCCTTGGACAGGACATGAATTTCTACCTATTCCGGTGACTTGTCCTTTTCTTTCCTTTGTTTTTAGTCCTTTAGTCTTCTATTGTTCCACACATGTACTATGTCACATGGCCGAGGAGATGGGAGCCATGCACTGTATTGCGGCTTGACTAGTCACTAAAGACTTGTATAACTTTCTTTCTCGGCTCTTCCCCTTCTGTCTGCGCAGAGTAGCGGGATAGATAACTTTTGCCTTTAGCCCATTTATCTGCATTCCTTCAAATAGTTACTCTTAAACGCAAAGGCAACTACCGCTAGCGCAAGACCCCTACCAGTGTGCTGAGCACCGTAGTTCTAAGTTCAATTGTTCATATATTGTTTCAGTTACCTCACATGCCAGACCTGCCAGTATTTACTTGCTTTACGTTTACCACAAGGCCATGCCTACTGAAATTTCATTCGTGCGATCTAGATAAAACCACTGAATTCCGCGCAGAATTTCTCTTCAAAGTTGCATCATTCCTCCCGTTGTTAGTCGGAAGCGCCTAGATTTGTTTTGAGCTAAAATTTCTCCTTCTTTGATGTTCACAAAAGAATTCATGAGGTGCAGCGTACAAAGAACGTTTTTCTTCAGGGCCTGTCAACGCGTATTAACAGCCTCTGCTTAGGTCTGTTGACCGGGAAATAAGCTTTCACATTTCATTTTCATTTTATTTTCTGCTTCAAAGAGCAGTAGACCTCGGGAAAAAAAAGCCGTAGCTTGACAAGCTCCCCAGGCTCACAAGATTCGTTGACAATGATACCATCGAGCATGAGCAAAACGAGATCAAGGTTAAAGCAGAAGCCAACGTTTCGACAAGTGGACTTATCTCCTTCAAGGCCACTTGTCGAAACGTTGGCTCTTGCGTTCACCTTGTTCTCGTTTTGCTCATCGCCTTGAATTTCCATCTCCCGCCTTCCGCGTGTTTACCATCGAACATATGGCACAAAGATGGGATGCAGAAACTGGAAGCATGATACATATTCTCATAAAAAAAGAGCACTTCTGCATTACTAAACAAAAACACCAAGTAAGGCAGCAGTACAAGGTACACACAAATCAAGAAGTAAAATACAAAATTAAGGGCTTGAAGAACGCAACCTTAGAAGAATGCATACTGAGATAACGGCACTAATTTCATTGTAGCAAATACGTTGGCTGTAAGGTTAGGTAAAAAAGAAAGAAAAGCGATGACAAGATTACATAATGCGTTACACAAGTGTACAAAAAGAAGACAGTATACAAAAGCATAACGAGACGCTCCCAACTCATGCTGCATTTCAATGCACAATTTGAAGGAAAAAAATGTTAGCACACATGATCAAGATATGTTTTACTACTGGCACAGTTTGAAGGAAAAGAATGTTATCACACATGATCAAGATATGATGTTTAGCTACAGGCAGGGTTTCACTGCGTGGGCACTATAACTTAAAACTATTGCAAAATCTTCTATTCCAGTTCTGCAATCAGCCCTCCGCGATTCGTGAAAAACTTTTTTGGGCCACCCTCACTTCACCTGTCTGTCACGCGACGTCAGGAAAACCGCAACAGCTCCCCATGTGATATGAAGTGTACACACTGATTATGCATGATTTCCCCGAACAAAAGAAAAATAGTTATTTCTGATTCGACGCCTTTTCGTCATTAGCCCTCGGCTATTGGCCAAAAGTTTTCGGGCTGCACTCATCTCACCTGCCTGTCACGCGACGTCACAAAATCGCAAGAACTCACCGCGTCAAAGTGACGTGTACGCGCTAAAGATGCATTAATATGCCGAACAAAACTGAATTTTCTTCTGAATAGCCGCAGGCTGCCCGGTACCGAAAGGAATAAAATATGGCTGCCGCCGATCGCTGATGCACTGGCTAATCGCACCTGTAGGAGAGCATCGGTTTATTTGCATATAATAAACCTTTCTGTGTAGCCGTGTAACGTTTTCGAGCACTTTCGGAACGTTTACGACTGCGTTCTGCCAACTCTTCTTTGCTGAGGATCCGTTTTAGCCTCATTCTTAAGCTTCCGTTGCATGCCGCCGCGGTTGTCGATGAGCATCCGTAAGTTAAATAAGGGAAAGCGGACCAATCAGAGACGCTGGCACCACCCTCTTCATCCGGTTATCTATTTTCAGTGCAGTGGCGCGGCCCCATGAATCCGTGTCCACTTGAGCGCGCTCCTCGCCTCTTGTGAGCCAATTAGATGAGACAAGCCGCTCAGTGTAGGCAATGTTATTCATTTTTCAAGCAAACAAAACTGACCTCCTATGAACGGGAAGAGCGTTTGATTGGTTTGTTAAGACAACCCTGCGGGTGACCGCCCGATACTTGCGTCGGCGGTTACGCAAATTTGACGTCAGGAGATTGGAATAAAAACATATTGGAATAGTTTCACGTTATAGGGCCCCGTATTTCCGCAAGCTGCATATTTAACTTTTAACCGGTACTTCAGAAAGGATCAGCCAAACCGTACACAAAATGAGAAAAACACTTATCGAGAGAACGCTCTGAGGTCGGCATTGCTGCACCTGCTAATATCAACGGATGCATCATAGAAGCGGTTCAATAATGCTGGAAGATCACATTTAAGCATATGTTGCCCATAGTTAGTCCGTGGTGTGTTAAGAGTGTAGTGCCCTGGATGGCGTAACGGGTGTGCCGGCAACAGCAGTTCTAGATTAGTTAGTTCTGACAGAGTTGAAACGTTGTCCTGAATTTCCTGTTTGTAGCGTAAGCACAGACGTATATCGAAAAGACTGAATATTCGCTGTACATTGCTGTCATGGAAGAGGTCTGCGGAGGGGTGATCATAAGGTTGGTTTAAGGCAATTCTTAAAGCCTTCTTTTGAAGGAGGTAGATTTTTTGAAGAGTGGTGTACGGAGCAGTTCCCCGTTCAGTAATGGAGATTTCACATGAAAAGGGTGTGAAACAGAAGCAGTTTAAATTTAGGCAAGAAAAAATGGCGATACCGAGAGAGTATGCCAACCACACGTGCAGCCTTAAGGCATACATAATCTATATGGGTATCCCAGAGCAGTTTTTCCGTAAACCAGATTCCTAAAGATTTAAAACTCTTAACAATCTCTATTGTGCTCGAGACATAGCAAAATTTTCTGAAGAAGCTTAGTAACTTTCCTTTCGGCCGAAAAAACATTGCCTTCGTTTTTGAAGTGTTTATTTGTAATGCGTTACATTTTACCCAGTGGGCAAGCACTGAAAGAGTTTCATTTGCAAGGGTAATGAGGTCGTCTGGGCTGTCCCCGCTAAAGAAAATGCTCGTGTCTTACAACATACTGATAACATTTTTCTTGTATATTTGCGCCAATTCAAAAGAAAATCGCCCCTAGCGTGGCCTACGTGCCTCGACTTAAATGTGCCACAAGAAAAAAGCCCATTGGATGTGTAAGCTATGCAGCATCTGCATGAAGTCTCAACAACAACGCACCATTGCGCGAGAAAAAATATTATGAGCCCATAGTTATAAAACTTTTTATCTTGCGTAAGTGCCCACCTTAAATGGTCAGCGCCGGCAGGAGCGCCGGGGCCGACAATTTCCGACAGGAATGACCGTGATAACGAGGCGATCGCTGCGGCAGTGATCATTCATGAACTGCAGCGACGTAACCTTAGTGATTGCGAGTCCTCGCTATTTTGGACACCTCCTGATATAGACCAAAATTCACCATGTCAGCGTCCAAAGCACCAATAAACGAAACTGCTTACAGCGTATACTGCAGTCATATCCATACCCGTATGGTGAGGAGCCCTCTATTCTTTCTCTCGTTCACCGACTAGTAAACGTATGACTCAATACAGTATAGCACCGGTCGCGGATACGGTGCGAAAGTAAATGAATGAATAAACCTTTATTTGAAACAGGGACTTGTCACTAGAGGTGGGTGGGGGGTGGGGGGTGGGGGAACCCTCTGGCCTGGACCGCCCGCCGGGCCCGGGCGACGAGTTCGCGCTGGTAGACCAGGTCCGGCTCGGAGATCGCAATCTCCATGTTTCAGCGAGGAGGTTTGGGCCTGCGTCTGGTGCTGCTGGCGGCGTCGCTGTGATGCTCGCTCCGCTATTCTTGCATTGCAGTACAGGGTGTGCCAGGGTGTCTGGCACGTTTCAACGTGGGCAGGTGTAGCTGTATAGCGTCGGTAGGAAATGATGCAATAAGATGCCGTGATTAAAGGTATTGCTTTGTAGTCGCCCGTAGTCGGTGCCTTCGTCTCTTGTTAGTTTTGGATATGGGGAAGGGTATACTCTACGTCCAAGCCGATAGTGCTGCAGTAGTGCTTGGTAACTTAGTGCTATGGTTTCTGCTTCCTCCGCTGATGTGGGTGGGTGGGACGTATCTATAATCTCGTGCGGGGAGGGCGGTTTTTGCGCGGGCCGCGATGTGTGCCGCTTCATTCCCCTTAAGTCCCTCGTGTCCCGGAACCCACATGATGCTCGTGCAGGGGGGAGGAGTGTCGCCGCGTTTCAGTATGTTGATCGCTTTGATGGAGATCTTGCCCTTCGTGTACATGCGTGCTGCTGTTTGAGAGTCGGTGAAGACCACTAGGCATCCTCGCATTCGCCACGGTACGAAAAGAATCGGAGTTTTTGGAGGATCGATATTAGGGGCTGAATGCAGTTATGAAAAAGTTTGAGAACGATTAGCTAATTTAATTTCTCTCTTTTATCGTTCTTTCTTTCTTTCTGTTCGCGATGTTACCTCTTTTATCTTATCCCATACACAATTTTCTTCTATACTAGAGATCTAAGTGAACACAGTAACCCAATTATCGCCATAGACTGATAACGGCGAATTAATTCCTTATGCAGAGTGCAGGATTGACGTCCTTATGAAGGAAACCATCGACTGCTGTATCGGATGAGTGCTTGCGGTGATGGCTGGTATTTGTCAAAATTCGGCAGCAAAGCGGAACAGAGGGGTTATTCCAGGAAAGAAAAAATGTCCCAGTTTCGCCCGAAAGGCGAAGCATCGATTGCGATAGCTAGTAGACGGCTCTACGAAGTAAGAATAGTAGCTTTATCGGTCATATGCAATTGTAAACATTCGTTCACTTTCTAAGTTAACAAGCATGGTGTCACGCGCGTATGATCAAACAGGAACACATCTCACTCATTGACCGCGCAATCTCGCTGTCAAAACACTGCAGTGCGAAAGCGCGGCAGCAGCAGCGAACGAATTTGCCTTCGCACTGCATCTCGCTTCAACGCGAACGAGGTGGCCAAAAACATAGCGCACAATTGACTCTGTCCCCGTCGCAGATCGCTTTCAAGATAAGGCGCGCGGCCACGCCATACACAGTAATCACCGGAGTAGAACGCCACCCCCCCCCCCCTGCTCTGCCCCCGGTGCTTTGCGCGCGAGATTGAGTCGCCATCGTCGGCTCACCCTCGCATTCTTTCATCGCACATGCTGCACACGGCGCGCGGCGACGATTTTGTCGCCGTTGGACTTTATACGGAACGTCACGGCGACGCCGACGGCAACGGCAAAAATGTGCTTGGAGTGTCCCTAAACTGATATGAAAATTAAAATAAAAGCGAAATTCCCTGCACGTAAAGGAGGCCAAAATTACGCGCACCGCTAAAAAAAGGCATACCACTTAATTAAGATTCACAGATACAAAGAAGAAAATAAACTTTATTAAAAAGAATGGTCCGACAGTTTTTTTGTGGCCTCAGGTGGCGGCTCAAAGTCCTTGGACTCGGGCGGCATCTTCGACTCGCCGGACGGCCAAGAGCTGGTATTCAAACTCCACAAGTACAATGCAAACTTATTTTGCGTGTTATAAAAGGGAACGGAACTTTTTCTTTTATTTCGAAGGTACCACATGGCGATAATCAGGAGTATGCATGACCAGCGAATTTTAGCTGCAAGTAATATCGGGCTGCCTTTTTAGTGAGACTGAGCAACTGTAATGATTGATTGTATTTCGCATCATGCAAAAGATAGCTGCGTTCAAGAGAAGTTGGACCCGTATTCACAAAACTTCTCTTATTGTTAGAGCGTTTCCTTATTGGCAGATCACAGGCCGCTTTATAGTGCCTAAGAACTTGTCATAAGCAAGCATTACACGGTTTTAACATCAATTAAAGAGAAAGAAAACTCCAACCAATACTTAATTTAGTTGGAGCTTTCCTTCTCTTTAATTCAGTTGTCCTGAACCAGGCAGATATCTGCCGAATGTTTACCTTTGGCGGTTTTAACATGTATGGAGTTCATTCAAACATGCATCCTATATTGTCATCAAACACGTTTGACAGTAATGTGGGCATGTCGAGTGTCTGCAATGAAGATTTCGTTCTCCTCTAAAAGATAAAATATATTTGTATTGCTTTCATAGTGGTGCATAGCCACTGTATCGTTCGCACATTTCGCAAGCTTAATTTTTATTTCATTGCGCCCGTTGCAAAGAGCCTCATTAATTATCAAACACTGACGACTATATCACTGAGTGCAGACAACGCCGAGGAAAACATGGAGAGCCGCATTTTTTCTTGACAAGAACAAAATTAAAGATGACGCGTTAGTTCTTCAGCCTGCCTTCGCAATCACATTGAAAACAGGCGCTAGATGGCTCAAGGCATACGGCCAGGCGTACAAGCGTACGGCTCAAGCGACTATACCAGAACAGTCCGGATTAGCCGAGAGATAATAGATTAAAGAAGAACTGTCCGGCTGGAACTAAGAGCGCAAGTAGCAGCATACGCGGGCTAATACCACGCTAGAAGAGAAGGCACGCATACACGTGCCCGAGAAATTGGCCTTGTCGGAGCAATTGATCGTAAAACGGTTCTCTCATTCCCAATTCACTAAACACGGTGCAGCTGAAGGGCAGTGAACGAAGCCTCATGTACACAAATGGCCGACCACCCGTCGCTTATTCCGAGGCTCGTGCACTCTCTTCAGCGCCGGTCGTCCTTCTTCTTTCCTTTCTCGACGACCAGCGAACACGCCGTAAGCAGCGCGCATGCCCCGCAAGGCCACTCTGCACAGTATATATATGCGAGTCAGCTGTTGCTGCTGCGCTGCGCCTGGATGCCCTCGCGCGCTTATTACGGGAGCCTGGTCGCCGCGCAACAAGTTAATTGAACGCAAACAACCGGCTGGCCAGGCTGTCTGCCTGCCTACCTATGCCCGCGTAGCAGCAACGCATAAAGCGACGACACTTGCTGTCTCCGGCAGAGCCTTATATATACATATATATCTCCCATCCCTCTCTTTCGTTTCTCACCTCGGAAACAAAATTATGCAACGTGTCCCACAGCCGCACACAGCAGCAAAAGAGGACACAGCCGCGCGTGGTGCGCGTATCGACAGCGACTGTCGCCGGAGCAAAAATGAACGTCTCCCGGCGTTCGCGCGGGAGGTAATTGGGCGCGTCAAAGGGGTACGGGTCTCTCTCTGTCTCTTTCCAGCCTCGGTTGCTCAACGCTGTTGTTCTCTCTTAACGCAGGTCCGCCCGGGAAGCGAGGCAAGAGGGGCAAGCAGGGAGAGCCCGGCGAGGCAGGACCGCCGGTAAGTGCCCTGGTGTGTCTCTTCTTCTCGGGAGCACCGCTGCCCCCTCTTCGTCCCCAAGCCACTCCTGTTGCTTGCGCGGCGCACGCGTGCGCCGCGGGCCTCTCGGGGCATTATTCAAATTGTGGTAAACACGAGGGGTTCGCCCCGTGGCCGCGCATGAAGCGGACCACTATTTGCCCACTTGTTAAAGCACGCGCGGCTGGCCACGGGAACGTCCGCGCTACGCGCGGGCACGCCAAGGAGGACTCGGAATGAAACGCACGAGTTTATCTTGCCTTCGTTTGGCACCGTGCGCGTGCTGTGTGCCACTGCGGTGCCCTCTTTCCGTGCTCGTTAGTAGCCGCTCTTCTTTGTGCTCGGCCCCCCGAGGCTGTTGCGGTGTTTGCGCTTCTTCTCGGCTTCCCGCCGGATGGTCTCCCTTATAGCGCTGGTTCCCTGCTCGTATATCGTTCTTTTTTCTCTCTCTCTCTCATCCGTGTGTATCCTCTTTTCTCATTCACTGGTTCTTAGAAAAAGAAGGAGCAAAAGAAAACCTTGCGTGCATGCATCAACGCTTCAGGTTGTCTTATTTCCATACATTAAACATTAATTCCTCATTCCTGGTGACGTATAATCGTGCCGCGCCTGTGATAGTCGTCGAGGAGTGTAACCCGATGGTCGGAGTGCGAGCCGAGATCTTGGGCGCGTAAAAATTGCATCAACTGGTCGAAGTTAATCCGGGGCTGCGGAGGGCGCAGCCGCGATTCCTCGCGGCCCCACGAAATCTCGTTTGCAGTGCAGCGTCGTGCTGGGACTGCATGCAGGCGCTGAGGACGTAATGCAACTAAATCCGTTTCGCTTTCTCCCGGTCCCCTTCAAACTCGGCAACACGTCCATAACCTGCCTGTGGACTCGCTTCGTCCATTACCTTGCAGCATACGCTGGTAATGAAATTAATTCTACCAACGAAAGTGCGCATACATCGTCTTTGCACTCGTCGCGAAATGAAATGACGCGCAAAACTGTAGTAACTTCACCCGCTGCATTTGCTGATTAGGCTATAGGCGCATTTAAACGACATTGGGATTCACCGATTTTAGTACGTATAGTCCAACCGTCGTGTCACTCAGCGAATACGAACGGCGTGGTTTGCGGATATTTTATGCATAGCGCGCTTCGATCCTGTTGATTCGCGCGACGCCAGAACCGCAGTCTGAATCGGCTGTTATACCGATGCCACACGAACACTTTTGATCGCGATCAAACCCTATCCGGATCGAAATTTTCGACTGCGATTGGCTCCCTCACGCAGCTTGCCGCGGAGGAGCCAATCACGACCGAGGTATTCCTTCCGGGATCGGGCTTGATCGCGATCAAAAGTGCGCCGTGTGACACCCGTATTATAGCAGCCTTCGCACTATTGTCGCAGCCAATAGGAATTTAGGCTGCCACAGACGCCGGACGTCGGCCTTTCTGCTCAATGAGCTATTTGACATTTCGCATCAAGAAGACAAAGAAAAAAATGCGTGTCCTAAATACGCATGGCAGGTCGGGTGTTCTGACAGTTGCTCGTGTAGCGCCAGGCTTACCGGACAATCCACCGCGTTTGCAACGGCAAGAGCAGAGGGCAAGCATCTGAAAGAGAGGAAACTGCCTCTGTGACCTAAACGTGTATAGGGCCACTTTGGGTGTGACTCCGCGTGTTCTTTCTCGGCGGCGTGGGGTCCAAACACGGCCGCGGCGGCACCATTTTGATGGGGGTTAAATGCAAAACCGCGCGTGTACTCTGCATTGGGTGCACGCTAAAGAAAGCTAGGTGGTCATAATTAATCCGAAGCCCCTCACTACGGCGTACGTCATAATCAAATTGTGGTTTCGGCACGTAAAACCCCAGGCTTCAATCTTTTTTTTTTTTTTCGTTTGCAGTTCGCTAGCAGGCAGTTAAGAGCTGTCTTTGGCAAATCAGTTCTGCGGAATCCCGTAAGGTCAAAGAAATGTCATGAAAAAGGTAAATTGTCATCCACCGGAATGTAGCGCGAAGCTATCAAACAAAGCATCAGGTTTCCCAGAAAGAAAGCTTCGTGGTTGAGGGAAACTTCGTCCCGGTCCAAGATTTGAACCCGGGACGAACGCCATTTCGGTGCGTCGCTCTGCCATTCGATGAACGCTGTGGCCGCTAAGCCACCACGGGGATTTATCCGGAACTTCGGCCTAACGTTGCTGACTAGCGTAGCCTGGAGAGTAAAACAAGGAGAAGGTGGGTTCAGTAAGCAGAAAGGAGTAGAAGTTGGCCGGCCTTTATTTAGGCTATAGTCTATATAGGCTATATCGGAAGTACAAAGGTCCCTGTACCGTAATCGTCTCTCTCTCTCGCTCTCTCTACCTCGCCATTCTAGCTAATGTAAGAAACTTGAACTGGATCCAGGTCTTTTTTTTTTATTATTCTTATTTGAAAATGTTTATTATTGAATTGGTCAATGCACTCGTTAATATCGCTTGTTCTTGCGTTCGCACGCAAGGAAGAATCGTTGTTGCGTACGTACTATACTTTGGGTTCCGGCCCTGCGCTTCAAAGAAACCTTGCCTGCTGTGTAACCGATTGGCCACACATCGTCACGCAGAAGTGGAGTTTTCTGTTAAAGAAAGTAAAATGACGTCATTCTGCGTCTGATCTTGCCGCGCAAGTCGTTTGCCAAGATAGTTTCTAGCGTTTGTGTAGCCACCGCGCTACATACGTAGATGTTGGTTTGCAACGTAGCGTCGGACAGCATAACAGCTCTGCGTTGATGTCGATAGCTTTTACGCGCCGTTTTGTCGCTCGAATTTGTCTGCTGTCGTCGATACCTTCCGGTCTTCAAATGCAAGTTGCCGCGAAAAATTCAGAAAAGCTGAAAAACAAAAACGCGAAATAATACGTGCGCGCATACACGAGTGCAGTAATTGTACAATAATTAGGGGAAAAATAGCTTAGCAGATAGCGGTAGCTTAGCAAGCAATAATAACTTAATATGCAGGCGTGAAAAAGAAAGCCATCAGAGTTCAAAGGAAAAAGAACGTTAGTAACGCAGGGACTACTGCCTTTACAATTGGCCAAAACACCTCAGGAGAAAGAAAGCAATGACGAGAAACAAGCGTAGTTGATCCACTCAAGTGAGGTCAACGAAGATGTTGACTGAAAAAGTAGTGTTTTGTCGGGTCGACAACAAAGTAATAAAATCACATGACATAATCCTTCCATAGATTCGTGCGAATAAACAGTGTTGAAAGCAGGCAGTTCCATCATATTACTGTATGCGGAAAATATACGCTTAATTAATTAAATTATGGGGTTTAACGTGCCAAAACCAATTTCTGGTTACGAGGCACGCCATAGGCACTCCGGAAATTTTGACCACCTGGGTTTCTCTAGCGTGCACCTAAATCGAAATACACGGGCGTTTTCGCATTTCGCCCCCATCGAAATGCGGCCGCCGGGGCCGGAATTCGATCCCGCGACCTCGTGCTCAGCAGCCCAACACCATAGCCACTGAGCAACTACGGCGGGCAAATAGACGCTTAAAAAGGTTAGTTATGGTGCTACCGGGTGTTAAACGTACGACGCGGCGTCCTGTTCGCCGCTTTGTAAGCAAATATAAAAATGAGTGCCTGCTTTACTTTTGTTTACCAGAAAATGAACGTTAGCCTAGATTTACTTTCCTTCTTTTTTTTTTTTCTTGTAGGCGCCATGCAGCTACAGTGTATCAATTATTTATTTTTTCAGTCGGTTGCCTCGGGGTCACTCGCAATGTGATCTTGAAAATAGAATCTTACGGCTTTGCATTAATTCATACTCCGCGCATCAGTGCGCTGGAAACGACTGAGCACGTCGATGCGTTTTATTGTAAGGGTCCCACTTGGTGAATGCTAATTAGAAGTCCGGATCTGGTGAGAGGATAATAGGGTAGTTAATATGGGTCGCTATTGTGGAAACTTCTGTTAAGCAAGGACCTGTCTAGGACTGACGTTCGCCGCCGCCACCGCATCGTTAGACACGCCGGTCGCCATCTTCAATGCCCTGCGCCAAAGCACCAGCCGGTGAGGGCGTACTAGTATGAAGAAGGCTTGTGGATAGGGGCCGTAGTCTCCGGAGCAGCTTGCCTTAAGTTGTGTCTTTTAACTTTCATGAAAATCTAACTGGGCAGGTTGATGTTGATTCATTCTTGAAGAACAGCTGAAAAAATTAATACGCAATGAAATCCTTCGAAACAAAAGACAAGCGCTGGCTTCATGTTGACTTTCTACGTAATATTCAAGAGGTTGTCTAATGAAGTTCATTTTCTTAGATTTTCATGAAAATTGATATCTTGCTTTCTTTAGCATTAAATTCTTGGTTACAGAGTTGAACCACGAAAGTGTAAAGAGAGTATAATTTTGGACCCGTTGTTGATGTATATTTGACTACGGTGAAACGCAATAGACGGTACCAAAGGAAGTCGAGACAAACGGGACAAGCGCTATTAAGAATTGTAAACGTCTATTGCAATTTTTTCGCTGCAGCGGGACAGTGCGCATGTGTGCCAAGGACACTCGTAAAATAGCAGCAACAAGAAAAGCAGGCGCAACAAGGCGAGACAACAAAAATTGCATACAACGCCTGCACAATCTCATCATGAAACGTGATAATTGCGAAGCATGTGTACGCCGTCAAGTGCGCACAACTGGCGCTGGAGGTATTCAAGAAAGAAATAAGAAAAAAAAGGACAGGTTTGAGTGTACCTGCTTAGCTGTGGCTACCCATGAATCACGCTTCTTTGTTTAAAAGTGCCACTGAAGCCACGCTAAGGCACATATTGGATCCAGAATTTTCTGTTAACACCGCTACAACAAGCGCGCGTTCTAATTTCGTTTTTCCACGGCCGACGACCTCCCCATTCTTCAACCGTGGATAGCAACCACAACTCTCGTAGCGTAAAGCGGGATTCGAGCCTTCTCTTGATTTAAAACACCTGAAGTGCTGCTGCAGTCTATCGTTCAGCCTGTAGTTCATCCACTTTGAGGGAGTGTATGTGTTGCTGAGATCCTACGCCAAGAAACCACGCAGTGGTGCGATTGTCCACGAAGAGGTACGGTATTTTATGGAGAAGTAACTGGCCCTTGTGCTTCCATATAAATGGCGAGGCGTCGCGGTTCTGCCCTAAGTGTTTTTTCATAAGAAAGCTGCAGAAGCGGTCAACGAGAACTTCGTGCCCACGAAGCTGAAGCCAGCCAAGGCCGAATGGGCTGCAGTGGCTCTCACTGATCAAATTAACCTGCGTGTGTTGCAGAAACTAGTGAAGGACATTTAACGAGGTTCTCTATGAGTGTTTCTCGCGGCAAAAACACACAAGGACCTTTGCCCTTTGAGAACCATTGTGTCCGAGAAGGGCAGCTGGCAGGCTGTCCTGAGTAGATACCTGCTAAAGCATCTCAACCAGTTGTCACCAGAGGATCCCTTCTAAGTCAGGGATGGCCGACACTGCAGTATGTGGCGATTGCGGCGACGCAAAAACGATTCATGTTCTTTGCCAGTGCCCGCAGTACAGTGTGCAGAGACGATCGCTTTCCGTCGTGCTGAACCAGTTGGACGACCAGCCTCTGTCGGAAGAAAGAATTTTGAAACGTCGATGCGACTTGACAACGCATCAGAAGGCCGTGCAAGCGCTACTGCGCTTCTTGAGATCGAACGGCCTGCGTGAACGCCTGTGATTGGATCGCATTTTCTGTTGCCTGTTTTCTTTCTTTTTTTCTTGTTTCTTTCTTTCCTCCTCTGCCTCTTTTTCGTCTTTACAACCCCTATATCGCCCACCCCAGTGCAGGGTAGCAAACCGGAAACTCGCCTCTGGGTAACCTCCCTGCCTTTCCTCTCTCTTTCTCTCTCCAGCAAGGCATCAGAGGAGCGGACTGCGGTACGTCCAAGGACATGGAGGAATTATTTTATTTTATTCCACATGAAGATCTGTTTCCAGCCGTGTGAGCGAACTCATTGACCTTCCGGCACGGTTGCTTTAAAAACGAATGCGGCGTGTCTAAAGAGCACCTCCTCGAGCTGTCGATGTATTATCTTGGCGCAACTTTAATTTCTTTCGAAGACAACGTGAACATTCATAAGCAGGCTATTTGTATAGGATCTTGCGTAGCTCCTGTCCTCTGTGAATTTTTTGAGCCAGCTTTGTCTGTCAACTCAAGCGACAGCTCGGCGCCGCCAAACTAGGCGTAGTAAAGATATTTACATACTAGAAGATTTTTTTTTACATTTTAAACTGAGACACACTGACAGTCTTAACGACCGTGGCTATGTCTGTCGTATAAATTTTTAACAAGTGTAGTGTTCCTCCTCTCTGAAGTTCACGTTTGAACTCCGGCAGGCCCGTTCCATTCAGTTTTAGACCTTCGCATATATTTTAATGAAAATAACCACATGCGTCTGCTGGGCTTATATGCCAAGATCCAAGAAAGCCATTTTACCCTTTGATTCCTCCCATTCGAAAGTGATTAAAAGGGGAATCACTAAATCATATTTCAGGTCGCCACTTTTCAAGTCCTGCCCACACGGGATAACAGAAAGATTCGGTCACCAAAAGTAGCGTAGCCAGAAATTTCGTACGGGAGGGGGTGGTCACGTTGCAGCTCGGCCTCCTCCTTATAGAATTTGTCAAGGGATCAAATACATGAATAATAACCGCAATGTCATTGCCAAAGATGCTGCAAGCGAATTTTTGAACGCTACACACTGCCACGACAAGTAAAATGTGTATTTGTTCATAAAAGAATATACTCGTATGTCCCAAAAATGATTGTGCCCGAAATAACTGACATGAATGCTTCCAAGTTTTTTTTTTTTTTTTTTTTGTATATACAACAAGGGAAGAAAATATCACACGAACTTTAGAACTATATAAGTTCGAAATCAGCAAAACACTGCATGCCGCTGATATGAAAAATGTAAAGGCCGTGAAATGAAGAAGTTGAGGACAAATATTTTAATGAAACCTTTTCATTCAAGAACCTTATATACATTTTTGTACATACGCAACGGCCAGGGAAAAATCTCAATGACACTGTCCTTTGTTCCAATGTATTGCGCAAAAGGAGCTGTCACCGGTCGTGTATTGTGAGTAATTGCACCGACATTATAGTCGCAACAGAGTGCACATATAATAACCATGAGTTCTGCAATATGTATATATATATATATATATATATATATATATATATATATATATATATATATATATACGAGGTCGAGTGAAACGAAAGTGAGCCAATGCGCATATATGACAAACGGGGTACATTATTTGAAAGTAGTCTCCATGAGCATTGAGACACTTGTCCCAATTAGGACTAACTAGTCGCGTGATTCCCGTCTCATAAAGCTCCTTGGGTTGCTGCTTCAAAATTTCTGTAACTGACTATTTCACGTCATCGTCCCACGGCGAATCTGGTTCCCTTGAGCTGCTTTTCCAATTACCCCAAATTGTGGAAGTCTCAAGGCGACAGGTAAGGGCTGTATAGCGGATGTAGCAGCGTTTCCCATTTGAACTTGGCAGTTTTGTGTTAACCACATCAACGACGTGGGGATGGGCATTGTCGTCGAGAAAGATGACCTCATTCGTCAATTTTTCTCGTCGTTTGTTCTTGATTGCGACACCCAGCCGATCCGGCGTTTCACAATATCGGAAACGATTGATAGTCTCTCCAGGTTTAGCAAATTCGATCAGTAATGGCCCCTGACGATCGAAAAAAAAAGTCAACAACACCTTTCCGGTGGAACAGACGGCCTTTGCTTTCTTTGGGGTTGGTGAACTCAAATGTTTCCACTGTAAGCATTGTCGTCGTGTTTCAAGCTCTTAATAGGGGCACCATGATTCGTCTCCGGTGACAATTGCTGACGATAAGTCGTCACCCTCATTGTGATACCGGATCAGACGAGTCAAGACAACGCCGAACCTCTCTGTCTTCTGGCGGTGGTTCAAAATCTTGGGCATCCGTTGCGCACAAAAGAGCCGATAACCGACATGTCGATGAATTATGGTGTGAACCGAACCGTGACTGACGTTCACATGCTCTGCCAGTTCATAGATTCTTCTCCTCCGATTTTGTCTAATCAGCTCATCAGCCTTTGCAACTGTGTTGGGGGTGATTGCACAATGGCGTTGGCCCGGTCTTCGATCGTCTTTGCAACTTTCACGTCCTTCTTTGAACCGTTTGCTCCAACGCTTCACAGTGGCCAATGAAACGCATTGTTCAACGTACACAGCAGCCATACGGCGACTAATTTCTTTTTGGGAAGCATCTTCAGCTGTCAAAAATCTCACGACACCACGCTGTTCAATTTTTGGAGTGTCTATTATGTCACGCAGCCTTGTTTAACCCAGTGTATGAGAGCATTAAAGAACATTAATTCTCACACCTGCGTGTCACTTTCGTAAATGAGAGCTACGCGCATGCTTCGCACATAATGAACCGAACCATTATTGCGGGGGGTGTGTTCGCTCACATTCATTTGTCTAGCCCTCATAAGTTAGACCATGCGAAGATACAATGGAATATACAAATGCGAAGATACAGCTTCATAAAGAGCAAGAAAGTGTCACTGGAAACAAAGTTCACTGCACGTATACAGGGAACCTCGCAACAAGTTATTTAAATATACGTATCAGTCTCCAATAAATCTACTTATCTAAGAAAAAGCCACGGTATATAATGCGTCAAACAAGGCGAATGAACATGTTCCGCATTCACAGATTCAAAGATCACAGAATCCTTAGGCCCGCCCCTCCTCCCTCCACTCCCCCGATGTATCGCGTGCGACTGATGGTGGAGCGCTTCCTCCCCGCTTTTGTCCCTTGCGCACACAAGACTAATCCACCATCGCCGGCTCACCCATGACCCCTCCCCCCCCCCCCCCGCCCCGCCCTCCTTTCACTCGCACATACAGCATGCTGCGCGCGGTCACGATGTTATCGCCCTTGTGCTTTGTACGGAACATGAGGGCGACGGCGACGGCAGGAATGCGCCTGGAGTGTCCATATAATTGCTCTCGCAATAATATGATAAAAATATCCGGTAACTGAAGCGTCCCGTGGCCCATTACTTTCCGCAAAAGAAGTAACAAAATCGAATTTTCGCCATGCGACAATTCGCTGCGCCGCAATAATGTCACTTTTTCTTTCTTTCTTTTTTGTGGGGCGGGGACACCGAAATGAAAGAAATGCAAAGGAAAGCATGCTGGCCACAATCAAATGCCTACTTTGGGCACCTAATGTGGCTACCGTAAGAATATCGAAGAAAACGTGAGACGCTTGGTCCACGGAGAGCCATACGCATACTGCTCGGTATCCTACACCGGCGAGACAAGACTTTCCGGAGAGGTTGCGCTCAAGCGAAGGCGTTGCAATACGTCGAGTCCCCTCAGTGATGGCGGCGAGCGACCATTGTTTCTTTTACTTGTCTGCTAGCCAAAAAGCGTCCAAAACTCTGCCAGGCGAAAATCTACTCGGCCACAGAAAAACGAACGCGCACCGAAGTGCGCCGCGCAGTGGTCGGGGCAACACGAGAAAAACGCATGCGCTCTGGCTGGCTCTAGCAGGCCGCGGGTAGCGAGAACAAGAAAATTGAAGAGACTCAACGTGTCCTCGCGCATAAAAGTCAAAGAAGAAAAATAAATAATAATGTAGTTACCTTTGCTGGCTTCGTGTCTTGACATGGATGCTTTGGCGCAGGTGAAAAAGAAATTTGGTATTCTTTTCTGTGACATGACGGTGCGAATGAACCACCACAATGCTTCATCTCATTGGACCTCGTCGCGTGCTTTGTCAACTTGTCTGATAGTGTGTGGATTTGGCTTGTCTCGTTGTATGGTCCGATGTACGACTTTAGAAAAGTCAGTGCACCTTTGGCGTCAAATTTTTATAGCAACATTTAAACTCGCAAAGTTCCGGAACTGAAAATCTAAAGCACGACTTTAGAAATTTCAGTGTACCTTTCGCATCAAAAGCTTATGAGAACTTTATACCTATAAAGTTTCAGAACTGAAATCCATGCGCTCCGTAGATTCCGCGGCCTCCGCGAGATGCCGCGATGAGCCCGCTTGCCATCAAAATGCCCTTGAAACTGTGCTCGGATGGGGCTCCTTGCTTTACGATATGTGACTCCCGCTGCATGGGTGTTGCCGCGAAATCCAGCCCGATTTCGCAATATTCGCGCTGAAATGTCTTTTCGAGCATTTAATAGGACATTCTAGACAAAATGCAGCATGATTTCTGGCGTCGGGGGTTGTTTTGGTCGGCGGTGCATAACAGCACGAAAAAAATTTTGGTGCGTGTATGTGTGTGTGGGGGTTGGGGGCGCTGAAGCTCCATAAGCGCCCCCCCCCCCCCCCCCCGCCTACGCCCCTGATCACCAAGTCGCAAGGTTGCAGCAGGCGTGTTTCCCGCGTCCGGCGCTTCAAGCTGTTGCTTAATAGCTGCGCAAGGAGCCCGCGGAAGACATTCTAGGATACCCTGCCGAAGAGGCGTTTGTTCGAGGTTGTGCTATATGTGCATAGGCGGTCGCACAGCTTAAAGAAAGTAGCAGAGAAGCATGGGGCGGATCTTGTGTTGTGTGCGCCATGCAAGTTGACACAGCTGGGCAAACGCGTCACGGTAAGACCCGTAAGGAAATACTATACGACGAAACACGAGTATCGGTATGTTCCATGCGCTACTTGTGTCCTGTATAGAATTACTTTAATATGCGGTCAGGGTTACTTGGGACAAGCGGGAAAATGCCTGAACGACAGGCTGCGACTGCACTTTAGGTGTTTGAAATCAGAAGAAGGCTATAGAATCCTGCTTTACACTGCAAGAGTTGTGGTTGCTAACCATGGTTGAAGACTGCGGAGGTTGTCGGCCGTGGAAAAACTAAACTGGAACGTGAGCTATTGGTAGTGGTGTTAACAGAAAATTGCGGATTCGATATGTGCATTAGCGTGGCTTCGGTGGTACTTTTAAACATAGAAGCGGGATTCATCGGTAGCCATAGTTAAGCAGGCTCATTCACCTCTGTTTCGTTTTTTATACCTCCTGTGCCGGTTGTGGCGCACTTGAAGGCCTGCACATGCTTCCCAGTTATGGCGTTTCATGAAGAGATTGTGCACGCCTTACATGTAATTTTTGTCGTCTCTCCTTATTATTGCGCCTGCTTATTTTGTTGCTGTTTTCAGAGTGTCTTGGGCCCATGTGTGCACTCTCCTGCTACAGCGAAAATTTGCAATAGTCATACACAGTTCCTAATAGCGCTTGTCGCGTCTGCCTCGCCTTCCTTTGATCCCGTCTATTGAGCTTCACTGCAGTCAAAGCGTAGTCCGAAGGTCAGAATTATGCGTCAGCTGACATTGACAGCAAATAACTGCATTAACAAATGTACAATTATGAGCGAACGGACAACCTAAAATGGCCAGGTTCGGCGTCTACCCTAACGATATCAATTACGTATATGAAAGACAACAAAACTTCTAAGACGCTGCCTTGTGGAAGACTGGAAGCTACTTTAAGTTCACAATAAGAATGACTGCCGATTGGCTAAAACGTACTTCCATTTATGCAGCCGCCCATTTTGTTATGTAAACTAGTAGGTTAATTGATTAGAATGTTTCTATTAACTTGCCGTATGAAACAAGGTCGAATGTGTGAGGGTGTATTTTTCTTATTTTTTTACTTTTTCATAACCGGGAATGAAATGAAAGCTGAAATGAAAGTTTATTTCCATCTTGTAAGGTACAGATCTTGTACTATCTTGTAGATATCTTGTAATCTTGTATCTTGTATCTTGTATAATCTTGTATCTTGTATCTTAAATATCTTGTAAATATGACGCCAACTTGATCAGATTTGTCAAGAACCCTCAGAAAGTTATGAATGACCATGTTTATCCTTAGTTCAGACCTTCATCTCTTAACATAGATTCTGTGGGCCGGTGACACCGTGTTTCTTTCTGCCGTTCGACACATCTACAGCGGAGAGAGATCCATGTACATAAGCACAGCGCAAACACTTTGGCACTGAAAATGGCACGTCCTTGTACACTACAAACCGAAAATGAATGATGGTGCCACTAGCATTCGAATGGAAGCACGAAGGTGCAATTTCTATTTCAACAAAAAATCAGTTTGAAAAGAAATAAAGAGAGAAAGAGAAAAAGAAAAATAGAAAGAAAGGAATGTCAACGATTGGATTCTTCCAACACTTAGAAAAAGCACCGAGGAACGCCGCGACATTATGAATGGAAGCAAAAAGGAAGCTAACCATTAAATTGTTTCCATCGCTGTGACAAAAGAAATAGAAAGAAAAAAACCTGTAATGAAAGAAATTTGTGAGCTAAACTGCGCATAGCGAGCGCTCGAATTCCGTCGCATCAAGTGGATTCGGATGTGCGTAGCCATAGATGAGCGGCATGACTCTGTACGTTCAGTGTTTGTTCAGCCATGTCGAAAGAACCAACCCGATATTCCACGTGAGATTAACATGTTGCCGCGAATAGTAAATAACTTCCATGGTGCACGCTGAAGAAAGAGCGCGCAGAGAAGGGAGAAAAACAGTCTGCATGCATGCGTGAGGTAGTGGCGGGAGATAAAGGAACGGAGACAACGGCGTCCCCAAGCTTGTCGGCTTAAACGACGTATCTCTGGAAACGACGTATCCGAGCGCCGTCGCTCCCGTGTCTCAGATAGAGAGAACAATGCCATCCCGCGGCTTTGTCGCGTTGTTCCGCCGCTTGCCCGTAGGATACGCGAGAGAGCGCGGACGCGCCGCGGAGAGAATACGCGGACGCACCGAGTGAAACCAGAGTGCGCCGAGGCGCCCAGTTTCCCTGGATGTAAGAAAATCCCGATCCACAGAAAAGGGAAGCCACGAAGGATCACCGCCGCGGCGGCTGGGTCAGAGCTCGTGGGCAGACAGCAATGAGCGAAGGCGCAGAATAGCCGCCGGCCCAGCATAATTAGGTCTTGCAACCGAATCGGCGTGGGCCAGCGAGACACCGGATCGCGAGGAAGGGAGGGGGGCATCGAGTTTCCCTTGGTTAACTCTGCTGGACCCGACGTCGGCCGCCTCTATCTTCCCGGCACCGCCGCGGCCTTCCTGCTTCGTCCCCTTCGTGCTCCTTCGCTTCTCTCGCTGTTGCGCTTTTAGTTTCTTTCCTTTATTTGCGTAGCCACATCTTTTTTGCTTCCTTTGCCGAGTCATTCTTCTCCAGCTGTAATCAAAAGGGATCGAAGAAGCTCAATTAAGCGCCTTTCGATCGATTTTTGCTTCTTCTAGAAAAGTGACGTGCTTCGAGATGCTATGTATCCGTGGGACAGGTCCGTGGCCGTCGCGTTCAGCTTCTTGCGAACGAGAGAATCAGTCCGGTCGGTGCGTGCGTGTCCGGCGTTCAGTACGTCAGACTCTCATTACGGCCTCATTATTTGCAGCTGCGTACGTGCGCGTCGCGGCCAAAGCTTCCTCCCGAGCCAGCGGGTGCGGAACAAACGCACGCCGCGGAGGCAGTGGAGGAGATATCTCACGGCGCGATATGTCTGCTAATTTTACGAGAGAACGAACGCGAAACTATAGGACGCCGCCTTTCTGCTTCTTGCGTGAATAACTCGACGCCCGCGTATAGAAGGCGCGCGATCGTTTGTCGCAGAGAAGCACAGCGAATGGCGACGTACTACTCGTTATCTCGAGTTGCGCACGTAAGGACGAGTCTACTTCTGTGACTAGGCAAAGGAGGGGGGGGGGGCAGGTACTGTGCTACTGCGGCTGCACGGTTGCGAACCCTCCGAAGTGCTCACTTGGAGAAAAAAGGAAACTTATATCCTGGTCGGTCTTCCGGGCACAAAAACACGAAAGACTGCTGTGAGACTCATACCCAAATTGTACAGAAGCATTATTTCTGGGTCTTTTGTGTCACGCCGCGCATGCGCTGTTTAACACAAGCAGAGCCAATGACCATATTCGTTCCGTACTTGGGAACTTTTCCCCTCTACCTAAACTTAGTGCGCTAAATCTTACCACTCTCAGCACCCGTCGCCACATACAGTCCCTAAAGTTATTTGAAACTTTAAGAACTTCCCCTTACTGTGCTTCCCTTAGCTCATACAAAAATATGAGGAACTTGCTTCGTCCAGGACGTATCACTACTTTATTATCCGGCCTTATGGATTACGGACTGACGCGTTTCAAGAAAGTTTTTCCTCACTAACTATTGCATATTAGAACGTGCTACCTGGAGCCATTCGCACTATTGACTTCGACGAATTCCTATAGCTTGCATTTGAACTTTATTGATGAGTTGCTTCTGCGTTTTGGGTATTTTCCTGATTTCCCACTCCTTCATAGCTCTCTCTCTCTCTCTCTCTCTCTCTCTCTATATATATATATATATATATATATATATATATATATATATATATATATATATATATATATATATATATAGCTGCGGAAAGAAAACAGCCGGACGGACGGACGGACAGACAGACAAACAGACAGACAGACAGACGGACACATAGATAGATAGATAGATAGATAGATAGATAGATAGATAGATAGATAGATAGATAGATAGATAGATAGATAGATAGATAGATAGATAGATAGATAGATAGATAGATAGATAGATTTGTCTCCCGTCATGCCTATATTGATTATATGGAGCCGCGACCATCATCTAAACGGGCAGTGTTCAAGGCCCGTTTCCAAGGCAGCGCTTTAGAGCCTAGCAGCCTTATCCCATCAAATTCTCCAGCACTTTTTCATTCGTCCGGCAGGGGTCGTTTCTGAGTTCAACTCAGAAACAAGCATTTCGTTTTATGGTTTTCCTTAGGAATCATTTCGTGTTGTCGTCCTCGAAACTTAAATAGGACGACTTGTTGCGCGCGCTATAGTATCGACTATTGTCCTTACTGTTGAAACAAACTTCAGCTGCAGATTTCTTTAGGTCCAGAAGGATAAAGCACTGAAAGCTACTATTCAGCTTTAAAAAAAAACTAAATGTCGTTAAAGAAAAGCAGGTTTCCCCGTCTGTTCTGTGTTGGTGTCTGGCGAAAGCACGCCTGCTGTAGTTGACGCTTTTTGTAGCGTGCCTGGCGCTAAAGCTTTTTTTTTTTCCTCGACCCTCTTTCTACGCAGGGCGCGTCGGGGCCTCCAGGAAAACCCGGATTTCCGGTAAGACGACGGCATCTTGCCTTCCCCCACCTTAAGCGCCTATTCATAATGCACCAGCGTTGCGCGTGTAATGTCCGCGAAGTTACACGTACTAATATCGCAATGCTTAAGGCTCTTTCAGTGTACGAAATACGAAGATGGGCCTTCATTCTATATGTCTACAAAGCTGGGTCTGTATATATATCGCTTCCTTTCTTCAGGGTGCGCGCGTGAGTAAAAATGGGGAAGGGAGAAAATACCAACTGTAGCTTAATGCGATGCGAGCAAGCGCAAGCTCACTTTTTTAGAGGTTAGACAAAACAAACCGACGGCGGGACTTGTCCTGCTTACCGCTTGTTACTTAATTTTACGGGGTGAGGCCAATTTTTTAGAAACCGACAATTGACGAAAACGTATGTATGAGAGGCTGGAGGTAATGAAAAGGCCGTTTTTTCATCGATAGAATAGAACACGTTATTAGCAGTTATTCGTGGAATTATTATTTAAAATTGGAACGGAAACGTGAGTAAAACTAGCGGAAGCGGCATTCTACTGGTAAACTTCCGCTTTTTTTTTTTAGCTTAGTTACCCTAAGAATTAGTTGTCGCCCCACCCCTTTCAACAATCATCTTCTGGCCTCTCTTGTAGGTGTAACTTTTGTTTGTTTGTTTGTTTGTTTGTTTGTCCCTCAGTTCTTTGCGTCATTTGCCTAACCCGCAGTACAGCAGAAAAGAATCATTGGTGCTTTCAGTTTTTGCTATTGTTTGGGATCCGACTGCTGGTACGATCTGTTGGGAACTCGGCGCTGACGCCCGTGGTTGTACCTGGGTCGCAAGCCCCAAGGGTAGCGTTGGCCTGGCGGCCTGGGGTACAACTCGAAGCATCCGAAGGTCCCGGCAAAGCATGAGTCGACTGGTAACAACGAAACAACTTGTTTATTTTAACATCGCAAAGAGTTGGCGGTCAGGTTTGACCGAAGTAGAGAGACGGGAGAGCACTTCACTCAACTGAAGAAATCGGAGCCCTCCTTTTGGCGTCCGGGGGCAGCTGTTTTTATACTCTCGCAGTTGAGGGCAAGAAGGAACCCCTCAAAAGACGAGCACGTGAATGTACAATGGGCTAATGGTGACGCACACTGTCGTAGCGATGCCGTAGCACCATGTCGAGCACGATCTCGTAGAACCCTGTCGTGGCGCTGCGCACGATCTCGTAGCACCTGGTCGTGGCGCTGCGCACGATCTCGTAGCACCTGGTCGTGGCGCTGCGCACGATCTCGTAGCACCCTGTCGTGGCGCTGCCGGTCGGACACAATGACTGGAACGAGATCCCTGCTTTGGCATCGCCTGTTTCGGGCCCAATAACTGGAATGAGATCCCTGCTTTGGCATCGCCTGTTTCGGGCACAATGACTGGAACGAGATCCCTGCTTTGGCATCGCCTGTTTCGGGCCCAATAACTGGAATGAGATCCCTGCTTTGGCATCGCCTGTTTCGGGCACAATGACTGGAATGCGAGGAGGATCCCTAGGCGGTCGCATCGCCGCAGACGCGCCTGGAAACACCTGGCGATGAGTGTTGCGGCGACGACGATCGGGCCAAAATGTCTGCCGCCCCGCCGCAGACGCGCCGGCAAAACCACGTGTCGCAGGCGAAACGCAACAGACCGCCCCGCCGGGGGAAGGAGATCCCGATGGACAGGGGACTGCATCCGCTGTCCGGAGGGATGTCGCTCGATGATGCTCATAACCGAAGTCGGGCGTCCCTTGACGTTTCTTGAGCGCAGCGCACAGAGAAGGCCTCGTTCTCTCGTTCAGGTTCGCACGGGACACTGCAAAGTGACTTCGGGAGAGTTCACATTTTTGTTCTCGTTCCCGGCAAGCGTTAGAACTACGCTGAAACTCAACCGCTCAGTCAGCAAGCACGGCACAACCCTCACTAAGCCCTGCCAGGCTCTTTCCCCTTTTTATACCACTGCCTAGTTCCTTACAGTAGTCTAGCATCACTCAGAACGCGTCCACAAATTGAAAAATTGCACTAGAAAGCATATCATCACTTTGAAACACTAAACAAAAGCAATATGTTAAAAAAAATCCTGCCTCAGGAAGAAAAACATCAGTAACAAACAATTTTGAGGCTGATTCCTACGTTAGGGGCTTCGACTTAAGCCATCGGCGTTACCGTTGAGACTCCCCTTTTTGTAACGCACCTCAAAAGAATATTGTTGTAAAGCGAGGCTCCAGCGCAGGAGGCGGCCATTTTTGGGAGAGATGGTCTGCAGCCATTGGAGAGGGCAGTGATCCGTCTCAATGATAAACCTCGAGCCGGCTAGATAGCATGACAATTTCTGAACGGCCCACACGAGACATGCACACTCTTTCTCGGTGGCGCTATACGCCTGCTCACGACTGGTCAGCTTACGACTAGCATACAGGACGGGGTGTTCTACTTCTCCATTTTCCCGTTGGCACAGTACAACGCCCATGCCTCGCTCACTAGCATCGCACTGAACAATGAACCCTTTTGTATAGTCTGGCGATCGTAGCACAGGCTGGCTTGTTAGGGCACTCTTTAGGGCGCTAAAAGCTCTTTCCTTGGTCTCGTCCCAGACGACTGTTTGAGGCTCTGTCTTTCTTAGAGCATCCGTCAGGGGAGCCGCGATATCAGAGTACCTAGGGATGTACCTCTGATAGTAGCCGGCGACACCCAAGAACGACCGAATATCGGTCTTGGTGCGCGGTTGCGGAAAGTCTCGCACAGCGGCCACTTTTATTTCAGAGGGGCGGCGACGACCCTGACCAATCACGTGACCGAGGTAGACAACCTCGGCCTGTGCTAACTGGCACTTAGGAGCCTTGACTGTCAAGCCCGCTTCGCGCAGGCGGGTTAGCACTGCCCGCAAGTGTGCCATATGCTCAGACCAGGATGCGGAGAATATCGCTACGTCGTCTAGATACGGTAAAGCGAATTCTTGCTGTCCCCGCAACACTTTATCCATGAGGCTTGAAAAACAGTATGGCGCGTTCTTCAAACCAAAACTCAACACTTTAGGACGGAATGTTCCCATTGGTGAAATGAACGCCGCATACCTACTAGCCTCTTCCGTAAGTGGAACCTGCCAATAACCCCTGACAAGATCTAGGGTGGAAATAAACTGAGCGCTACTAACTTTCTCAAGGCGCTCCTCGATGTTAGGGATCGGATAAATTTGATCCTTAGTGATGGAATTAAGCCTGCGGTAGTCGACGCAAGGACGAGGTTCCTTGCCCGGTACCTCAACTAAAATCAAAGGGGAGGTATAATCACTCTCACCTGCCTCAATAACACCGAGCTGTAGCATTTTCTTTACCTCAGCCTCCATAATATCGCTCTGGCGGGGTGACACCCGATACGCCTTGGATCGTACTGGCTCTGTGGAGGTAAGTTCTATATCATGAGTAAGTACAGAAGTCCTACCAGGCCTCTCAGAGAACAGACCTTGAAACTCTTGTAATAGCTGGTGTAGTTCGGTTTTCTGCTCAGGCGACAGCGGTGCTTTACTGATAAGGTCACTAATGACTTGACCGGTGTCTTCCCTGTTCGTCACTGAGCCTAGTCCCGGAAGCTCGACTGGAAGCTCTTCAGGAACGTTTATCATCATGCACACCACTGCTTCCCGTTGTCTATAAGGTTTGAGCAGATTACAGTGGTAAACTTGCTGTGCTTTCCGCTTTCCTGGCAGACTTACCACGTAGTTAACGTCCGACAGTTTCTGAACAATTCGTGCTGGGCCCTCCCACTGCACGTCTAGTTTGTTGTTTAGCGATGTGCGCAATATCATGACCTCATCGCCAACCTCAAAACGACGGGCCCTGGCTGTCCGATCATAATAAACCTTGGCCCTCTGCTGGGCCTTTGTCATTGCTTCACCTGACAACTCCTGTGCCCTTCTTAAGCGTTCGAGGAGCTTAAGTACGTACTCCACCACGACTGGGTCGTCGCCCCTACCTTCCCATGATTCTCGAAGCATGCGAAGCGGAGATCGAAGCGAGCGACCGTACACCAGTTCAGCTGGCGAAAACCCCGTAGCCGCATGCGGCGCGGTCCTTAAAGCAAACATCACCCCAGGCAGACACAGCTCCCAGTCAGTTCGATGTTCAAAACACAACGCTCTCAACACGCGCTTCATGACGGAGTGGAGCTTCTCAACGGAATTCGACTGTGGGTGGTACACTGAGCTGTGTAGCAGCTTTACCCCACACCTTTCGAGAAAAGTTGTCGTCAAAGCGCTAGTAAACACTGTGCCCTGATCTGATTGAATTTCTGCAGGAAAACCAACTCGCGCAAATATGGACAGTAGAGCATTGACTATCTCAACTGAGCTGAGTTCTTTAAGCGGCACTGCCTCAGGGAACTTTGTCGCTGGGCAGATCACAGTCAAAATGTGTCTGTACCCCGTGGCTGTTACCGGCAGAGGTCCCACTGTATCAATAACGAGCCGTCTAAAAGGCTCCGTTATGATAGGTACCAATTTCAACGGCGCCCTTGATTTGTCCCCTGGTTTGCCCACCCGCTGACAAGTGTCACATGTCCTCACGAAATGGTCTGCGTCCCGAAAACACCCTGGCCAATAGTACTCTTGCAAGAGACGGTCCTTAGTTTTCTTAACTCCTAGGTGTCCGGACCACGAACCCCCATGCGACAAGCGCAACAGATCCTGACGATAGCATTGAGGCACGATCAGCTGATCGAACTCCACTTCTCTTCGGTCTAGATACTTCCGGTACAGGACTCCACCTCTTTCCACAAAACGCGCAGTTTTCCTGGCGATACCTTCTTTGACATTGCAGCGCACGTTTTCCAGGCTGCCATCCTTTTTTTGCTCGGCTATCAAAGCCGACCGGCTGACTTTTAGCAACCTATCAAGTCCGTCTGACGTAGGCGCGATGAGCAAATCAGTAGATAGCTCTTCTAACTTTCCCGCGTCGGGCGTTTCCTCTCCAGTATCTGGCGCCTTTAACGTTACAGACTCAAGTTTATTCAGTTCGGGCGTGCTCGGAATATCAGCTTGCTGCGCCTCTGACCCTTTTTCGTTGTTTGATAACGTCGGCCCCGCAACTACCGCCTTTGCAGCGAGCTCCCGAACCTTCGATCTGGTTAAGGCCTGAACACTAGCTTCACCAAACAAAAGCCCCTTCTCGCGCAGGAGGTGATCGGACCTGTTTGAAAATAGGTACGGGTACTGGGGTGGCAGCATAGATGACACTGCCGCCTCCGTCTCAAGCGCTCCGAAAGGTCCTTCAATAAGTACCTTTGCTACTGGCAGACACACGCTATGAGCTTCCACGGCTTGCTTGATCCACGCGCACTCGCCCGTGAACATATGGGGTTCTACGTAAGACGGGTGAACTACATCCATCGTAGCTGCGGAATCGCGAAGCACTCGGCACTCTTTCCCGTTCACGAGGAGGTCTCGCATGTAAGGCTCGAGAAGCTTCACGTTCTCGTTAGTGCTGCCTATTGAAAAAAACACAACTTTTGGTGTTGTTTCCGGACACTGCGCCGAAAAGTGACCCGGCTTCTGGCACGTATAACAAACGCGCGCTCGCCTCATCTCGAACCGCTTCCTGCGTTTGGCTGCCGCCGTCTCTTTACGTTTGGTCGGACTGCTTTCACTCGCATCCTCCCTACGCGTGTCCCCTTTTAATCTCATGGGCGTGAACTTCGGCCTCTCAAACTTCGAGCCAAATTCACCCTTTTGACCGTCCTTAGCTCCGCGAGCTCGACGCGTCACAAACTCCTCGGCTAGCTCAGCGGCTTTAGCCACCGTACAAACGTCTGGCCTATCCAAGACCCAGTATCGCACGTTCTCCGGTAACCGACTATAAAACTGTTCTAGCCCGAAACACTGCAGAACTTTATCGTGGTCACCAAACGCTTTCTCTTCTTTGAGCCACTCCTGCATGTTCGACATAAGCCTATACGCAAACTCTGTATATGACTCACTTTTGCCTTTCTCATTTTCCCGAAACTTCCGACGGAACGCCTCCGCAGACAGCCGGTACTTTTTTAGCAGACTCGATTTTACTTTGTCGAAATCCTCTGCCTCCTCTCTATCCAAGCGAGCGACTACGTCGGCCGCCTCGCCGGGTAACAAAGTGAGCAAGCGCTGTGGCCACGTTTCCCGAGAGAACCCCTGCTTCTCGCACGTTCGCTCAAAGTTAACCAGGAACAAACCAATGTCCTCTCCAAGCTTAAACGGCCGCATCAGGTCAGTCATTTTGAACAATACGCGTTCTCCTGCACCGTGTGCCTGACTTCCATTACGAGCGCGTTCCATTTCTACCTCAAGACGCTTCATTTCCAAAGCGTGTTGACGGTCACGCTCTTGTTGCTCTCGCTCTTTCTGTTCTTTACGTTCACGCTCTTCTTTTTCTTTTGCAGTCTCCCTCTCTTCAATAGTCTCAAGGCATTCCGACAGCTCGTCATCCTCAGCCTCTAACTCAAGAATAGCCTTTAGCAGTTCTGGTTTTCTGAGTTTGTCTGAGACATCCAGACCCAACTCTCTTGCAAGCTCCAACAATTTCGGTTTGCGCAACGACTTCAAATCCATGGCTGCTCTGAATGCTGCTTTCTCTACTGCTTACTATTGTCTTGCCGCAAACTAACCCGGCAGCAACGACAACCACAATTACCAGCTCTGTTTCTAACACTAACAAAAGCCTGGCAAAGCTCAGAAGAAGAAAGTCCCGCACTCACCAAACCTCGCAGGCAGAAATTCCGCGCAGTCGTTCCGCTGCAGGCAACCAGTCGTCACACAGGGCTCGTTGCACTGCTCCCGGATCGTCGTTGAGCTGCTCAGCATACAGTCAACTGCATCTCTTCGCTGCTGGCCTCCGTTGTCGCGATCTCACCGCTGGCAGACAGTTGTTTGACGTCGGAGGCGATCTCACCGCTGCCAACCAGATGTTTGGGATCCGACTGCTGGTACGATCTGTTGGGAACTCGGCGCTGACGCCCGTGGTTGTACCTGGGTCGCAAGCCCCAAGGGTAGCGTTGGCCTGGCGGCCTGGGGTACAACTCGAAGCATCCGAAGGTCCCGGCAAAGCATGAGTCGACTGGTAACAACGAAACAACTTGTTTATTTTAACATCGCAAAGAGTTGGCGGTCAGGTTTGACCGAAGTAGAGAGACGGGAGAGCACTTCACTCAACTGAAGAAATCGGAGCCCTCCTTTTGGCGTCCGGGGGCAGCTGTTTTTATACTCTCGCAGTTGAGGGCAAGAAGGAACCCCTCAAAAGACGAGCACGTGAATGTACAATGGGCTAATGGTGACGCACACTGTCGTAGCGATGCCGTAGCACCATGTCGAGCACGATCTCGTAGAACCCTGTCGTGGCGCTGCGCACGATCTCGTAGCACCTGGTCGTGGCGCTGCGCACGATCTCGTAGCACCTGGTCGTGGCGCTGCGCACGATCTCGTAGCACCCTGTCGTGGCGCTGCCGGTCGGACACAATGACTGGAACGAGATCCCTGCTTTGGCATCGCCTGTTTCGGGCCCAATAACTGGAATGAGATCCCTGCTTTGGCATCGCCTGTTTCGGGCACAATGACTGGAACGAGATCCCTGCTTTGGCATCGCCTGTTTCGGGCCCAATAACTGGAATGAGATCCCTGCTTTGGCATCGCCTGTTTCGGGCACAATGACTGGAATGCGAGGAGGATCCCTAGGCGGTCGCATCGCCGCAGACGCGCCTGGAAACACCTGGCGATGAGTGTTGCGGCGACGACGATCGGGCCAAAATGTCTGCCGCCCCGCCGCAGACGCGCCGGCAAAACCACGTGTCGCAGGCGAAACGCAACACTATGTCAACAACCTTTAAGGACAGACCAAGTGACCCGCCGTGGTTGATCAGTGGCTATGGTGTTGGGCTGCTGAGCACGAGGTCGCGGAATCGAATCCAGGCCACGGCGGCCGCATTTCGATGGGGGCGAAATGCGAAAACACCCGTGGGATTAGATTTAGGTGCACGTTAATGAACCCCAGGTGGTCGAAATTTCCGGAGTCCTCCACTACGGCTTGCCTCATAATCAGAAAGTGGTTTTGGCACGTAAAACCGCATAATTTAGTTTAATTTTTTTAACAGACCAAGTGAGCGCACGGAAAAGCCACGCACACGCACAAGAGAACGAATATCCGCCTAACATGGGTCTCTTGTTCGCCATACGTATACCTTGAAATTCTGGACATCTGGTACCGTATTCACAAAGCTTTTCGTTAGTAAGTACTGTTTGCCGTTTAAGTCAATAATATGTCCAGAATCAGGGTTAGATGGAATTTGATCTTACGAAAAAATCTACTAACGTAAGAGCATTTCGTGAATACACGCCCCGGTTCCACTTCGTCCTCTCCACCAACTTTCACGGCTAGAGTTGTATGTAGGTCCGCTCCTTACGGAATTCGTATACGTAAGAACATCATTCGCGGTGTATATCTAAAGCGCTAGAATTCAAAACTACCGCCGTGGCGCAAACCAGGGGCGCTATAACGTAACACTATTCCAAACTTTTCTATTCCAATTCTATAATCAGCCCTCCGCGATTGGTCAAAAACTTTTTTGAACCACCCCCACTTCACCTGTCTGTCACACGACTTCACGACAACCGCGATAGCTCCCCATCTGATATGATATGTACACACTGATTATGCATGATTTGACCGTACAATAGAAAAATATTTATTTCTGATCCTACGCTTTTTCGCCATTAGCCCCCGGTTATTGGTCAAAAGTTTTCGGGCTGCACCCACATCACCTGCCTGTCACGCAACGTCACAAAACCGCAAAAACTTACCGCGTCAAAGTGACGTGCACGCATTAAAGATGCATTAATATGCCGAACAAAACTGAATTTCCTTTTGAACAGCCGCAGGCTGCCCTGTTCTGAAAGGAATAAAAGATGGCTGCCGCCGATCGCTCAGGCGCTAGGTACTCGCACCTGCCGGAGAGCATAGGCTTATTTGCGAATAATAAAACTTTTTGCGAGGCCGTGTAACGTTTTCGAGCACTTTCGGCACGTTTACGACCTCATTCTTCCAACTCTTCATTGCTGAGGATCCGTTTTAGCGGCATTCTTGACCTTCCGTTGCATGCCGTCGCGATTTTCGACCAGCCACCGTATGCTAGTAAGGGAAAGCGGACCAATCGCAGACGCCGGCACCACCCTCTTCATCCGGTTATCGACTTTCACTGCAGTGGCTCGGCCCTATCTAATCCCTCTCCACTTGAGCGTGCTCCTCGCCTCTTGTCAGCCATTTAGATAATACAAGATGCTCATTGTAGGCAATATTATTAGTTTTTCAAGCAAACAAAAGAGACTTCCTGTGAACAAGGAGAGCGTTTGATTGGTCTGTTCAGACAACCCTGCGGGTAACCGCCCAGTGCTTGCGTCGTGGGTTAGGCAAATTTGACGTCAGGAGAATGGAATAAAAACATATTTGAATAGTTTTACGTTATAGGGCCCCTGTGCCACGTATCACTCTGTCCGAGCAGTCGAGGAAATGTAACAGCTGCAAGGCAAAAAAATGCCAGAGCGGTGCCGGTACTCAGCCAGCCAACTCAATAAAGTGACAATTTGGGCTTGCTTTTTTTTAGATTTATTATACGAACAGTAGACGTAGCACGTTGTGCTCCCTCACCGGGGATCACGTTTGATTGCCAATAACTCCCCTTCTGCTGAACGCATTGAATTACTTCTTGCGGCAAAGTATTTTAGAAATAGCCTATTTTCACTTCATATGTATTTCTCCACTTCGCTAAAAAGTGATTCAGGGCCCTTTAAGGCGAATGCGGCTCATGGAACGATAATTTGACCGTCCAGCGTTATGGCACCAAAATTCAATGGCACCAAAATTAGGGGTCGAACCATCGACCTTTGGTGGGAGCCCAACGCACTTGAAGGTAAGGTTACACCGGCCATATTTCCAAGTTGGATTCAACTTGACATCGTGAAGGACGAGAGTCGAACCCACTGCCTTTGGTGTTAACCAAGGCGAAATTAATTAAGTCAATGTTAATTAGGATGGAGTTAATTAAGGCATTCGCACCCGCGGCCTCTGGTGGTATAAAACAAGTAATAAACAGTAACAACGCATTAGAATGAAAATGAAGTGAAATTAAATGAAATGACGTGACTGTCAACTTTTTAGCAGTTTCGATACACTCACAGGTGTTCGGACAAGAAGTCGGCCACAAGAAACAACCCGGTAACGTGAGGCTATGGGCTACGCGGGCAATGCAGGACGCTTTTGCTGTTACGCTGCAGTGATCTCCGCAAATCATAAAGCAGTTATTTACTCACTTACTAAGAAAATATCGTCTTATATTTAATGAATTCAAAGTCGTTACTACTGCTGGAGTTATTCCGAAGGCAAACAAAAAAAAACAATAAAACCGTCGTTGCCTATGTATGGTTGAACACCGCGCAAAAGGCGCGTTGAGGAGTTTCACGAGCACTGCGTGAAAAATAATATAGAGAACAGACAAGCGTTGGTGTTCAGACCTTGCTTCTTTGTTGCGTTTCTTTCTTTTTTTTATAATTCGTGCTTGAACTGGTTTATACTCTTAATTATCGGGCCATCCAATTTTATGTCGATGCGCTTGAGAGCAGGCGTTTCCTTATCTGCAGATCCTCAAGCCTCTTATCTCTGCAGATTTCGAACAGTGCTCAAAATTCGCTTCAGTATATCTTTCGGCGTTAATGGGATTACCCGGCGATACAGTCGCCGCGTGATAGCACAGGGATAATAATTATTCGCTTGAACGCAGTCCTGCGCAATTCACTCTCAATGACCGGGCATGGCGGGTGTCGTGGTGAATTTAGTAACCAAGCGTTGGTGTTTTGGTACTTCTTCGTAAGGAATCGCTTGGTAACCTTACTAACACCACCACCACTCTTTATTTCGTTTTCTCGTTTGCGAGTGGTACAAAACATTCAACGCTATAATTACGGGATAACTCGCCTTGGCTACATTCTGTCAGTGTCCAGAAGAAAAAAAATACGCACAGGTAATATGTTGGGATAACCATTCCTGCGTCGTCCCAGACCATATTATACAATAGCATATACGTAATGCAAGTATACGGTTGGACAAACTTCCACTCCAAATTTTATAAAACGATAACAAGTGTAAAAAACCGCGCGGCCTTTTCGTTGCGTGCATCCCGCGTATGCCTCTCTCCGGTACTGTAGTTGCACGTTGGCAGTGGACTAAGCTTCGGGCGAGTCGCGCCGCTTACATTTATCTTCACATGGGTCTCGTAATTGAGTCGTTGCGAAAATGGTCGAGTGATTCCCCTCGAGAAAATCCGCACTCGGCAAGTTCGCCGAGTCGGAACATCGACGCGAGGGACCAGAGGGGCCCATTATGCGACGTCGAAGATGAGCGTGTCAGACTCGGTCTTCATTACAGTCCCGCTTCGTTATTGAATATTCTCTTCCTCTGAGGCGCGCATAGCGCTCTCCGCGAGGTGGAACGCGGGAGGTGGCCGAAGCGAACGTCCGCACTTTCGCTCCTCGGGTTGAAGAAGATTGCTACCGGTTGTCAAAGTTCTTACCGTCTTAGGAACAAAAATGTAATGTTTCGCCGCCGTAGAAGCGCCACCATTATATACTTGTAGAATGCCTGTGCCTGGGCATGCAAAAGCAGGAACAAGTTTATGTGTAGTTTTGCATGTGCGTGCGTGTGTGCGTGCGTGTGTGTGTGTGTGTGTGTGTGTGTGTGTGTGTGTGTGTGTGTGTGTGCGTGTGTGTGTGTGTGTGTGTGTGTGTGTGTGTGTGTGTGTGTGTGTGTGTGTGTGTGTGTGTGTGTGTGTGTGTGTGTGTGTGTGTGTGTGTGTGTGTGTGTGTGTGTGTGTGTGTGTGGTTCAGTGGTGCGCGGCAACATTGGTTTTTGCGTTTTCGGTGTAAAGCATAGGCGTAGAGAGCGAGCTGAAATGAGTGAAGCCCGAGGTCGATGCGGAATAAATTGAAGAAGCGCTAAAAAGCGCGGGCATGACACAGAACGGCACAAGCACTCGCTAACGACTGATGTACTTCAGGAGGAAGTAGGGGGCCTGTGTGGTCTGCACCCGTGAATCATAATTTATTCCGCATCTTGAACGAAATCCCGCAACAACACGTCTCGATGTCGATGCTGGGCAAGAGATGCGGAAACAAGCGCGTACGTTGTCTTCGTAACACGCGAGTAGGCCCTACAGGTTCGCTAATTAATATGGACCCCGCGTGGTCGATCTTCTCCGTCTGAAGTCGTAGGCACTTTTGGAATACATGATATTTAGGAACTGCTGGCGTCCTTAGGCGGCGCCGCCACTCCTTTTCACATACGTAGAACAAGCGTAGACTAAATACGACATAACAAGCCAGCACTTGACAAAAGAAAGGTAACAACAACAAAGTCGGACAGTCAAGGGACGTAACTGCATTGACGCTCTTCACCACACAAATCACATCAAAACCAAATTTGAACATAAAGGTAATCTCACATAATTGTGGACAGGACAACTCACAACGCATCAGAACGGATAGTCAGCTCACATACAATAAGTACAAATCGCAAAACGTGTCATATAAGACACTTTAAAACGTAAAGTCAGCTGTCATACACTAAATACACAAAACACAAGATCGGACCACAGCAGTTCGAATGTTTAGGGTCACAAAAGGGAGTAGGAACTGCAATCAATAATTTACAACAATATTACTCTTAAGCATAACTGCGAGTCGGCCTAGTTGAAACAGATTCGTTATTTTAAAACTTTTTGTGCGCAAACAAACAGGGACAAAGAAGAGGAGCAACACAAGGACGAGCGCTTTCTAACAACTTGTTTTTGTTTTTTCGAAGAACTTCCTGCCTAAGTACCCACAGATCTGCGCGATCTAGTCAAACAGAGCACGCCTATAGCGCATATAACTCTTGAGATAAAATGCCGTGGACCAAAGCCACCCGGTCAACATAAAAACACCAAGGCGCACGTAACAAGCACTTACGATGAAAATACGTTATGGATGTGATGACAACAGCGAATTTTCTTTATCCAGAAATGAAGCAGAAGGATGGCTGATGCATTTTTCCTTTTGTTTTTCAATCCAGTGCGCTTCCACAATTTCTATCGCGGTTTGATTCCTATGCCTATACAAAATTTCGGTGCTACAAAGACGCGGTGAGCAATCGTGTTCTTGACAATGCATAGCCAAATGCGTACCAGGGCGACCTTTCAGACTATATAAGTGTTCCCTTAGTCTCATGTTGATGCATCTCGAAGTCTGCCCTGCGTATACATGACCACATGTCATAGGAATCTGATAAACAACTTTTTTCACGCGATCAACAAATTGGTTCTTAAGCGGATGTCTAACGCTACATTCTTTGCATTACCCTTTCTTTCGAACTTGTTTTTAACCTTAGAACACACATTACCTATTTTGTTTTTTGCCGAAAACACCACTTTTACTTCGTAACTCCCAGCCGCCTTTTTAAGTCTATGTGAAGGGCCGTGACCATACGGAATCACTGTAACCTTGGAAGCCAAATCCTTCTGCCTTTGATTAATTGTGCGTTGTTCGCGCTCGTCCTTGTGTTGCTCCTCTTCTTTGTCCCTGTTTGTTTGCGCACAAAAAGTTTTTAAATAATATTACTCTTGTCATCTCATGCAGAATCAGAACCACTCGCACACATCAACCTGACAGACACTATACGTATATAAAGCAGCTGAAGAACACTTCCGGTGGCATAAACCGAAAAAAAAAATTCACGCAGAAACTCCTATGGGAGTTAAGTATGCGTAAGCATGGTGCCACTTGCTCACCTCCACGCAGCCCGGTCTCATTGCCAGCCTTATGAAACTTCATTCGGCCAGTATAAACGCCAGCGCTGCGGCAACACGAACTGCTGCGGACGGCGGCGCAAGGTGAATTGATGACGCAAGCAAAGTACTGCAGGTGGTGGCGCCACGTGCGCTGATGACGTTCCAATCATTATAAGCCGCTATCGCATTTTAGTGCCCTACCCATCCGCGTCAAACCATTATGAACCGTAATCAACCGTACTCCGGCGGCGGCAGCGTATGGTGCGGCCGCGCGGACCCTATCTTAAAAGCAATCTGCGATGGGGACAGGGTACGCCGAGTGCTGATAGCTTCGTGCGCGCTGTGTTCCCGCCGCTGCGGGCCCTATCTTGAAAGCGATGGTCTTACATGATGGACGGGTTTCTTCGTTGGGTACGCAAGAAATGCTTAGGCATTTAAAATTACTTACATTGTGTTGTTATTGTTCTTGCTGTGTGACGACGAGTAGCCGACGCCGCCAGAGGCACCAATGTCTCCTTTAAAGTGCTACAGCTTGCGCATTGGCGGAGGACCGTGCAGGTGCACGTCGCAGTACTCTATCTCCAATCACGCGCTGTTAGAACAGTGACAATGCCGCGATGCGGGCGATACGCCTGCGCCATTCGCGAAATGCACGTTTGTGCACGTGAGACCTCCTCGGGCACGCATCATGCGAGCAGACCACTTTGCGTCCCCCTCCCCATTGCCTCCTTTCTCTTTACCTTGCACTTTCGCTTATTCATGACGCGCGGCTGTGTTTCCATGTCGTGAGTTGGTTTCTTCGCACAGCTCATTTTATTAGTGGCTGAGCCTACCGCATTTTGAAACGCGAGATCAGGGGAAAAAGAGTGAGAAAGAAGAACTTCGTTATATGCTTCGAATATAACTCGAAGACCCCTCTAAGAACACTGACTACACAAATAAAAGAAAACGCATTATATCCGTGCAGTTACTGTGAATGCATGTTAATGATACTTCGAGCTGACTGACTTTATACAGCGAAGCTGTCTATGGCTAGGACCTCGGGACTTCTTCGTGGCGTAACGTCGACAGAAAACTATCATCATCTCGTACCCCCGTAAGGCAGAGGTTGCAAGCACTCAGCAAAGTGTAGCGAACAGTGCATGCATTCTTTGGAATCACACATACAACATACGGAACAGCATACGTTTGAATAAAGAACACGCTCAAAGCAATCATCCGAACTACATAAATGATGATAAGGCGCTCCTGCGCTACATGCAATACGAAGCACGCAGCGCTTCTAGCATGCGTTTCCCGGTAAAGATTACAGTTGCGTAAGCTGCGGCGGCAACGGCAGCTTGACTGTAGCATACGAAGCCGGGAGTGACGTAACTACACTTTCCTACATAAAAGAAAAACCCGCCTAGCAACTTATTTGCGTTGTGACAGTGCTATGGGAAGACCACGTATAGTGAGGACTCCTGAAGAGCAGCGTGCATACGAGGGGTGGCGCATTTCGCTTCTCTCTGGTCCACTCTTTGTAGGTGCGGCGCTAGCCAAGTCGTAGGCCGTCGAAACATGTTAGGCTAATAATTAGCCAAAGTGCTTGTGAATGTCGCCACGTGAATAATTTCAACCTACGTCGTAATGAGTAATCGTTCTAGATGTTCACAGCTTCTCTGTCCAACCACCTTCACAGCGTGAACTGGAGACCAGTTTTTGATGTTAGGAAATTTCTGCAGGTAAACTTTACTTGAATAACATTTCATCTTATGAATGCTTTCGTCTTCTTTTTCTTTTATCTTTTTGTTTCTGCTGGCATCCTTAAGTTTGCGAAAAAGCTTTTGCATTCATGACGCCCAACTGCCGACAGGAGCATGATATAAAACGTTCTTTTTTTTTAAATTGGCAGGTAATTTAACCTCTAGTTGAAGTCGATGAACGACAATGTCTGCCTGAGCGGGTTGGGGTTGAGAATGGGGCGGGGACATGGCGCACGGCATTCTATCACGTCACGCCTCACTTGAGGTGAGTAGTATAAGCGTCGGATTGCTTAACATATTTTGTTAACTGCACATCTTCGGGAGCGGCCCACGGAAGAGGCTAGAAACAGACATACCGGATGCGGAAAAGTGGGAAGAACTCGCCAATAAAGACATTGTTAACAGTGTTAACATTAGCTTAATAGAAGGGCAAAAAATCTGGTTGATAAAGCCGGGCACACACAGCGTTGTGTCGGTGTCTCTTTCATGCCAAATTTTTTGCACAGTTTCCGCTTTACCGTATGTGTGTGTGTGTGCGCGCGTAAAGTGTCCGAGCTAACATGGGCTAAATCATTAAAAAAAAAAAGGCTGCAAAGTACGAGGTCTGGGCCAATGGTTTTCAGTTGCAGTCGTCTTCCGCAAACTGAGGTATATATTCCCTTGTACCTAATTAGACGAACTTAGCCACCTTGAGAATTTCTGGTCTAATGTCGTACGTTCTAATGCCCAATCGTCATTCGCATTTAAAAACACCATATTCTATGGTTTCGAGCCCGCTACGTCATTTCAGGATATCTTTTGTTCCCCGTGTGTCAAAGCTGTAGCGGACCCGCCGTGGTTGCTCAGTGGCTATATGGTGTTAGGCTGCTGAGCACGAGGTCGCGAGATCGATGCCGGCCCCGGCGGCCGCATTTCGATGGGGGCGAAATGCGAAAACACCCGTGTACTTAGATTTAGGTGCACGTTAAAGAACCCCAGGTAGTCGAAATTCTGGAGTCCTCCACTAAGGCGTGCCTCATAATCAGAAAGTGGTTTTGGCTCGTAAAACCCCATAATTTTTTTTAAAGCTTTAGCGCAATATGCGAAATAAGACTGCAAAGTGGGCACAAGGCCGCGCGCCTGACATGCGCAGAAGCAGCGCTCACGAACGTTCTTCTTTTTTTCTTTTTCTCTTAAGCAAGCATTCAATCTACTAAATGGCTGACTTGAAGACCACGTAAAAAGGACAAGGTGTCAGGGTAGCTGTTTGCCTACTGCTAAGCACAAACGTACTTCTTACCACGCGGTCCTCAATGCGGAACCGGCGGGCACTGCTCTAGCTTACAGCACGAAGCCGTTGCTCGCTCTTGCGGCCGTTTATAGCAGCCAAGAGTTGCCCTGACGCCTTTGCCGCATTTACCAGCGTCACCAAGCCAGCCGTTTAGGCAAGTCAATTGTATGAAACCTTCTTCGAGCGCGCTACTGCGGTGCACACGAGCGCAGGCGCACGCTCACTTCGCCTTCGGCAGGCTGGAAAAACGCGGCGGGATGGAAACTACACGATGCATTTGAATTCGAAGCGCACTTTAATTGTCATTCGCACTTACGCCACCAGACCGATCATTAATTATTAGGATAATTAACATCGGCTAATTTTCTAAATTAAGGATTAAAATCTTGACAGTCACTTAAGTCTCCTTAAGTGATTTGAATGCGAAAGTATAATGACTTCTCTAAGTTATCACTTTACAGTATACCCTAATCCACTTTGCTTTAATTCGTAACAAATTTAATTCACCTTAAACCACTTTAATCGACCCTGATCTAGTTTAATCCACTTTAATCCACCTTAATTCATATTGATCCGCCGCAATCCACTTTAATCCACCTTAATTCGATTTTGGGAGTGGGCCAGGCCGATCTTTTTTTGGGTGGCGTCCGTCCGACGCCGTTGCTGTTCACCGTGGGATTTTGCAGTGCGAGCCGCAGCTGGTCCAGCGCTGGGAACGTCCATGACGTCATCACGTGAATTTTGGTGCCATCGGGTGTTAACGCCAGACGGACGCCGGACAGACGCCAGATATCTTTCGCTTTAAAAAATCCGAGGACACCTCAGTACTTCCTATGAGTTGTAAATGCGAAAGCATTAATGTCCATTTCAACGCCACTGAGCGGTCCTTCGATTTGTGAACTCGCGGACAAGCGAACCCGTCGAGACGCTTGGCTCGTTTTGATTTGGTGCAGTTAGAGCGCAGGCGAAAGCTTGTACGGACAAGGAACGCGCGGATAGCACAGGCTACTGAGAACGAGGGCGACGTTCTGTCGGGTGACGTTCTGTCGGGTGACGTTCTGTCGGGTGACGTTCTGTCGGGGCGATGCCCTCTCCCGCAACACCTCGCGCGCCTACCGAGGCATCAGGTGTTCCCTTTCGCCCGCTCTGCTGCGTCGAAGCGCGCTCGTGGCGTGGCGTCGCAGCCAATGGGAATTCAGGTGCCGTTTCGCTGCTACAGACGCCGGCTTTTTCGCTCAGTGGGCCATTTGGAGCTTTCGCTTCAGAACTGGAAGTTTCGCCCAAAGAGCGAACCATTGGCTTCATTAACAAGGCTCAACGTTGTTCCGCGTTCAATTCTTCTGACAGTGTTCGAAGTATACTCGGGTGCGACGCCGTTACGCGACGCAGCATTTAAGGCGACTATTTCTGGATAGAAATAACAGCGCCCTGTCAGCTATACGGAACGTCTGATAACGCTCGTGTGATTTGCACGCGTCGCACATCCACGGGGCACGAGATGAGACCGACGGGAAACCGTCGGCGTTCAGAAAGCGCGCCAAGCGTCTCCAGACGCTGGCTTGCCTGCGGGAAATTCTGCCTCTTGCGGCGTGTGCGGCGTAATGGTTAGAGTAGCGGGCTTTCGCATGTGCTCGCGGTACCCTGATCGAATCCCGCCAGTGGACATTTTCATTTAATTAAACGTTTCCTTTACACACACACACACACACACACACACACACACACACACACACACACACACACACACACACACACACACACACACACACATATATATATATATATATATATATATATATATATATATATATATATATATATATCATTAATGGAAATGAAATTGGATGGCAACACAACTTGCCGCAGGTGGGGAACAATCCCACGTCTTCGCATTACGCGTGCGATGCTCTACCGATTGAGCTACTGCGGCGCCGTTCTCACATCCACTTTCTGGGGCATTTATGTTTTAGTACTAGAACTAACCCTGGGAGTGTTAGCCAGCACCACTCACTCACAAACCTTGGCAGAGGATGTGGAACATCCTGTCTGCCGCAGGCGTCACGGGTACGTGACCTTTTTATATCAGAAAAGGGGACTTCGCCAAAAGCTTCTCTGCAAGTATTCGGGCCCGTTCGTCATCCTCAAACGCTTGAGTGAAGTGACCTATGTCATCGCTAAAATGACGGCTGATAAGCGCCGTTCACGCAAGACGTAAGTTTTGCACGTCGCTCGATTGAAACTGTACCACCAACGCGCACTCTGTCTAGCTCGGTGAACTTCGTCGGCCCAGGAGTAAAATGTAACTGCGCACCGGAGGAGCGTGGAAGAGAAAGAAGCGGCGCGATTTTTTTTAGAGATCGGCTGTTTCGGACCGTCCCATGTCTTCTCTACCCCCTTCCCCTTTTCACTGTAAATAACTCCTTTTTACATCCTTAACACACACACGCATATATATATATATATATATATATATATATATATATATATATATATATATATATATATATATATATATATATATATATGCAGGGTATACCGCGTAACTTGAGCCAAGATTTTAAAAATGAAAGGCGCGCCGGAGCCGAATTGAACCGAACGGATACTATTCGCAATAGCCTATAGTAACTCAGACATTTTTTTCCCATAACACAGTCATTAATTAAGTTTAATTACCCAACTTTTTCATTGTTGGCTAGGGACCCCAACTATAATATGCAGATTTGTAGAGCCACCTTCAGAAACCACCGATCGAGCTGTGTCCTTTACGATACGTCTCACGTAGTCGTTTTTCCCGGTTTGCAAAGAAAGCCCGCGAAAGATGAAAAAATTACCAACGATTACGTTACTTCCTAATGCGAAATTTGAGCGCAGCAAATAAGCTGTTTCACCTTTTCGATAGATTGAGGCAAAGAAATCGAGCAACACATGTATGCGCTATCACAGAATTTTTTTTTTTATATTTCCCGTACTCCTGGATCATCTCGACGGCGGCGACGGTAAGCTTCTGCTTCGGCGGCACGCACCTCTGGATTCTGACGGCGACGGCGCTGGGCCTCTGCTCTGGCAGCTCGTTTAGCAGCAGCAGCAGCAGCAGCAGACGGAGGACTTCCATCGGTCGTCTCGCTCATGGCTCAGAAAGAACTGGCAGATAATTTCGCAGTGGTGAACGGCAGCGGCAATTTCGGCTCGGGCGGTGCACATATACAGATCCGCCGCCACCGATCTGGCTCTCTGATTGCCACCGCACAGGGCGAACGGCAGCGGCAATTTCGGCTCGGGCGGTGCACATATACAGATCCGCCGCCACCGATCTGGCTCTCTGATTGCCACCGCACAGGGGTTGCATTGGAGGAGGAGTGAAGAAAGGAATTAAGTTCGAGCCGGCGCTTTGACAACCGGAGGCTCGCAGGAAGAGGGGGGAGGGGGGCGGCGTGTACACCCAGCGGCAAACGATGGGGGCAGAAGCGCGCGCAGCAAGCGGACAACACGATAAAGGGAGGAGGGAAGAGATAGCAGCGACTGACTGATGCCGCTGACGCCGATAGTGAGTCAACCCCAGCTGCGGAGTTGGTTTCAGGGACAACGCCGCCGATGCCGACACAAACAATATGATACCCTCGCTTCCGCAGCGCTAAGAACCAGGTCTAGCCGTGGGAAGGTGGTCACGTATTCGTCGACGTGCCGGGGCCTACGTGAAATAACCGGCGCGTCGGCAACTGAAGAGCACCCTATCCGCCACACAAGAACAGGGGGGGGGGGGACCCTTTCCTCCTCTTTCTGCATGGCGGCGACGGTGTTCTATGCAGTCACGTTATCTTGACTCTCTAGCGGCGTCAGCGGCATCCAGCGGTATCAGTCGGTCGCTCCTAGCGCTGGGGGGATGAAAGGGGGGCGGAGCTGGTTACGAGGCCGACGACAACGCCGACGACGACGCGAAACCCAGGAACGGACGCCAAAGAGCTGCGCTCTAAAAAGCCACGTGACAGAGCGCTTGCACAGTAATATCGTGCTGCTCTCAAGCGTGCGTTCGGTGAACAAGGTCGGCTCCTCCTGGCCGAGCGCTGCCGATGATAAAAAAACGCCCTGCCGCTTCCTCGTCGCCAGTCACGATGGAGTCACGCCAGTCACGATGCCCCAACGACTGCAACGAAGCAACCTGAGGCACTTGCGCTCACTCAAACATCCTGTAGACGAATCCTTGACCATGTTGAAAAGCCACGCCATACACTACTCAGTTTCTTGTCCTTCTTTCTATCCCCGCCAGCCCGGAGCGCATGGTTATGAGCCATATGTTTTAATGTGTTGCGCCTTTTGTAGAGCGCCGACTTTGTTCCTTTGTCGGGTTTTATTTAGTTTCCGCTATTCTTCTCTCTCAGCCCATTCTTTCCCCGCCCACTGTCTGGAACTTCCTCTGTTATTATTATAATTTTTGTCGCCTTTTTGTCGTACTCTTCTAACGTTGCGGGCGAGCAGTCATAGCCTGTGCGCTCTTGACGACACTCGCGTAGTTGGCATGCACGTCTGCAGCACCGATGGCAACGGTGGCCTTTCGGCTTGTTTCTGGTTCCAAGACGCTGCAGGATCTCAATGCAAAAAAAAAAGAGTAAAGGAACCGCAGGCGAAAACCGAGGTCCTTCTTTCGTTATTCGTTGTCGCTGCTCTCACAAGCGGCGTCAGTGCGCTCGCACACACGCGCAACTTCTCTCTTCTCTTTTTGCAGGGTGCGATAGGAATCGATGGCCCCAAGGGGGATACCGTAAGTACTGCCCGCCCAGTGTCATAAAGAGTCGGAACTTTGCACGGCGGCGACGTGCGACAGGGCGCTGACGGCCACGCGATGCTCTTCTTCCTGCAGGGCGAGAAAGGGGACAAAGGAGAAAAGGTGCGTGCGTCCTGCACGCCTGGGCCACGGTGCACGGAGGGCCGACCATGCAGCCCCGTAGCCGGCCATTGCACGCGTCCCCTTGTTTTGTTCCTTTTCCTTCTCGTTTTCTTTTCTTCTTTTCATGCACTTTTTTTTTTTACGTAGACGAACAGCTTAATTTATGGGCACTTGACGCATTTTATCAGCAGTATTTGTTAGCAGTCCTTTAGTTTGCGAAATGAGATCACGCTTGCATGTCTTATTATGTTCGCTCGTGTGTTTCACGGCGCTCTCCTTGCCGGTGTTCACAGGGCACGCAGACTGAAGGAGATAAGGGACATGCAGTGAGTGGAAACACGCTGACATCCAACTCACTCGCTGGCTTTGCCTTATTACCTCAGATACGAGCGCGCCGTGAACACCATCGAGATGAACCGTTACAAACTCCCATAAGCTTCCACGCTCTCCTCGCGTGCATGCCAGATATCAGACCGACTTCGAGCGTCCTCGCGGACGGTGGCATCCCAGACGTTACCGACATGCTAAGAGCAACTAGAAATGGTTAAGTCCGGCGCGCACGGTATGAACAAGTAAAAACAAACTCCCTAATGGACATTGCGTGCTAGCGATATGCTGTTGGCACGCAAGCTAACTATTCCAGCGCTGATCCGTCGTATACCGACGGATCAGCGCTGGAAGAGTTAGCTTACAATACAACGTCGTTCATATTGAGCATGTAAGCGCAGGTTTTTCTTTGCGCTTCTTGAAACACTACAAGAAAATTAGTACTGCACTTACTGCGATCTAATATATCATCGTATACGCTCGCAACAGCCCGGAGTTCACAATGGCGCAGTATAGTGATAGCATGTTGGTGGTTCTACAGTAGGAGGTGGCGGCAGTAACTGTCCATCGTACACGAAGGGCACCTCAACCATGCGCTGCGCCATGGCGTCCGTCCTGCAACGTGTATGATTACCTATAGGCTCGCATTTATCGGCGCGCTTTCCTTTAACCGTGTTGAAAGTTCGCGTGCTGCGCCATTCTGGCACCATGCTGGTGAATACTTTGCTCAGCATAGAGCAAACAGCTTGATAGCTTTAACATTCGGGAAGAAATATCGGACGATGGTCGGTATAGCGCCATGAGTTACTTCTGGCAATCAGGACCGCAACTTATATATATATATATAGAATAGCGTCGTTTTGGGGGGTAAACTCTTGTGATTTAACCTAAGTACTCCATTACGTACTTCATCAGCATAGTCCTAGTTCTTTTTTTTTTCTCGCTATTTCAGTGCGCCCTCTAGCGGGATTATTAATTAGTTGCGCTAAGCGAGTCCGAAGAAAACGTTCCAGAGGGGTATCAACTTGGTTATGCAGCCCTTACATAAACATTGCTTGACAATCAGTAAGCCTACAATGGAAACCTAATTTAAGGCAACAGAAGACGACCATCAATATCTTTATTGTATATTGTAGCGCTTTGTAAAATGTAGATTGTAAATTTGTAAAATGTCAATTTTTGTAAATTTTGTCAAATGTGGGGCTCATATATAGTTTCCCTTTGCCCATCGGGAGACCCAAATCTTATTGTCGTGCTGGTCACCGCGTGTAGTGCTCTACACATTCGTTCTCGTAGCAGCGTCTGAAAAATAATGCGGCTCTGAATGCACAAAGCTTCTGCTGCTAATAAATATATTTTTCCCAGTCGATGGGCTCTGATATCATCTATAGTGTGCTGTGTAGCAGTTCACCGCCCGCTTTTATGAGCTGTTCTTGTGCAAAAAGAATATCTTCGTAAACCTGCGCCCGACGACAGTATATAGGATGAATATTTAATCTTCTTATGCAATGAAGCGTATGAACATGTGAACGGCACCGCCTCTGTAGCATCCACCTCGCTCCTACGAAACATTTGAAAGCTCTAATATTCTTAGGTGGGCCACCTTTTTATTAAAAGGGAAAGCTATCGGAGATGCCGAGAAGTAAAAGACCTGAAAGGCAAAAAAAATATAAGAATGATGAAAACAGAGTGGCCATGGTACGGCCTGTTTTGTTCACTCACTTGTCTGGAAAAAGAAGCAAGAGAATGATAGGCGTTAAATTTCTTTCTCATGCGGTGCGTTACGGTCACCAGAAAGAGAACTTTCGCAGTGAACCGAAAAAGTTTCTTTGAATTGATTTGAGATGCTCCCTCCGGGAGGCGTAGAGGGAATGCTAGTGTAGTGCATAACATTTAAACTATATATATGTATATGTATATATATATATATATATATATATATATATATATATATATATATATATATATATATATATATATATATATATATATATATATATATATATATATATATATATATATATATATATGGAATTATGTTTACTACACGCGATCTCGAAGCTCGAGTTATACAAGACAATATCCTTCCCGTCAGCGCCATTTGTTAGAGGTTCAAAAATGGACCGCATAATTTGCAAAGTTTCCGCATCCGGAACTTATGCAGCATGTGCTGCGGAATTCACAAAACTTCAATATTATTGCGTAAGCGACTAGCGTCAAAGCGTCGGAGGTTTGGAGCACGTCCATTCATGGTCACTCGAGCCTGTGAAGGTGCGCGATCTGTATGGCTAAAATATATACCGAGCTCGTATACCTCAAGGAGTACTTCACTTCGGTCGGAAACCTTCCGCGCATGAAAGTAATTCAACGAGGACATCTCGAGCTTCCAGACGTGTTATGTCTGCATTTCTCCGCATGTGAAGAGCAAGATTCTGGTTTATTTTATTTCTTCGACTTTCTCCCTTTATCTTGCATGCTCCTGCACTGCTTCTCGAGTGGTACCAAGTGCGCGAAAGGTGCATATCATTACAGCAAAAGAGCTTTCATTTTCATGTGTCCCTTTCTTTCGAGTCGGCCTCGAACGAAAAGTAAATGAGTGTTCGTACCGGGCCTTGTGTTTCTGGTGCCTCGTCTGACTTCATCGATTTCTTTGCAATCTGTTCGTCTAGGGTGATTCGGGGATCGACCTTGTCTCAAATGTGAAGGTAAGTTCTTCATTATTTTATTGCTTTAAGTGTTCTTGCTTTTTGAGGGTATTGTTCAATTCCGACTGATTACTTTCGCAGTCCAGAGGGATTATGGCTGTACATTTCATGTATTTTCCTTTTCTTGTTTAATCAAGAGCCGACTTATAAGTTGTGTCACAGCGTTGCCTTTCCCCTCCCCATTTCTTCTTGCATTATTTTGTTCGCGTTCAGATGTTCGTTCTGGCTGCGGTAGCAGAGTTCTCACGATCACCTATCTTCGATTGCATGACGGGCTTTACTTCTGGCGGAAAGCATATTTACGTGGTAGCATCAGATGCAGCTACGTCAAATTAAGCAATCGATGGCTAAAACGCGTAAGCTTTTCGTGATACACTGAATGCACTCGTGCCAGCAGTTCACGTAGCTTGGCATAAAACAGTGTCCGAATATCATTGGCCGAATGAGAAGCCGTGGCACGCCTACTCATCTGAGAAAAACGCTGCAGAATTTAGAGTTTAGCCAGCACATCTTAGACACAAGCTGGACCTGCTTGCCACCTGCTTGAACTGAGACAAAAAGAGAGTATACCTCTGCACGCGATGTGATGTGCATGGCAGCCGACTGGCACTGTAAGGGCACTAGCCGCAAGTACAAATTAAAGCGACAGTTAAATGCCTTTGTCTACGGTCCCCTTCAGTGTTCTTGTAGCTACTGTCCTTTCGGTGCTGTTTTGCTGTCGTAAGTTCTTCGGTTCTCTGACTATCGAGTATAGAGAAGGGAGCGTCTGTAGGCAGTTATAACAGCGTCCGGTGAGGCTTTGAAGCCAGGCTGATGCTCGCTCTCTGCAACTGCTCTGCATTGCGGATGCCCCTGTAGGAGCAGCCCGCCTACATGTGCCATTGCGCGTGCGCCGCAGCCCAGAGCATCGGCATCTGAACGCTAGCAAGGCTAGAAGGGGGCCTAGTTGGTGTTGGTATCCATCATGACAGAACGCGCCGCTTGTGGTTGGGACACTTGGGATGCGGACACACGTGGACATAAAAAGACACGGAGGAAATGCTCGCGCTTCATTTTCTCTCTGTCTTTTTTATGCCGACTATATTCGTATCCCGCAGAGCCATAAGCAGCGCGCTTTGCCTTGAGGTTTCTGAACGCGTCGTCGCCCGGGGGGGGGGGGGGGGGGGGGGGGGGGGGGGAGGGGGGGGCCTGATGAGCTGGGGCTTTTGCGCGCTGCTGTGGGGCTGCGCCCGCCTGCGTGTGCCGGCCCAGTGGCCTTCTGACGCCACGTCCCACTGCTGTTTCAGGGAGTAAAGCGTTCAGTCAAGATGCCCCACGGGGGCATCGCTGACGCCACCGATTTTAAGGTTAGTCCGCGCACTGCGCGCGTGCTCCCGTATAACCCAGTGCACTGTCCCCTTGCTCACTTTGACCCCCGCACGGCCATTCCGGGGCCCTGCTCGAGACGGAGACTAACTCGACTGGCCTCTCGGCTCCTGGATCCTTGCAACTTCGATCGTCTGTCTGCCCTTCCCGCACACGTGTCCCGCCTTTCTTTCTTTCTTCTTCTCTCTCTCTCTCTCTCTCTTTCACCCCCCTCATTTCCACTTCATTCTGACACTGCCGTTTTGCTTTAGAGAGAGGGAGGACGTGAACTAGTGTCTGCACTCACGCATGATTTGCACGTTTCTCAAACGACGCATGCGCTTTCTCTGGTTACTCACAAGAAGCTTTAGGCAGGTGTTCTTATTCTTCTTCCTTTCGCCGTATCTTTGTGCACAGCAGCGTATTAGAGGAATAACCAGTGAAAGCATGCATCGTGCCACTGAAGGAGTGACTGCCAGTAAACCTACTTTGGCGCTCGTAGATACCTTGCCCTTTCCGATTTCGGTGCATTATTCTGTTAGAGCACGCTTCCTAAGAAGGATTGCTCAAGAGTGCCGAGATGCATTTTCAGTCGCCGTCTGCCTTAGCAGCAGCATCCTCTATACTCGTTTCTCTCTCGCTATAAGCTTGCAGGAATTCCCTGAATAGCAACATCAGATTTAGAATTTCTCTGTGATCGATCCAAATAATAATAAAAAAATACACGCACACGAAAAAAGGCAAATCCTGTGTTCGCTGTAATTCTTGAGACTATAGTTTTTTGCAACGAAGCTTTTTTTTTCCGTACTCGGGGCTCTTATATTTTTAACTTTAGCAGCGCTTCGAATGAGCGTCTTTGGCAACCTGTACAATGTTAAACTTCCGTGACCCAACGTAAGCAGGCTCAGCCGTACAATTTCGTCAACAAGCGTACGTATACGCACTCTTATGGCTACTTGGTCCCAGGAGGGCGCTTAGCGCGCGATTACTATAAACCATGTGATTTTTTAATGTGAAAGCATTATATGCCGCATTACGCGAAAATCCGGCGTTGTAGTCGGCGGCGTGACCTATTGACGCAACTAAAAATGACCGACGGCAAAGATTAAAACACGTCGAAAAAATGCTCGGATTGACGTCGAAATTCTCATAGAGGTTCCTGTAAACAAAGTAAATTAATGCCTTTGAAAAGAATATTAGGCAAATTTCGGTCTGGGTAGGAACCGAACCCGGGCCTTAGGGGCGCAAGACGAGCACGCTTCCCCGCGACGCCACTGCAGCTCCACGGTTGGTTTGCTAAATGTGTCTATGCCTTCGTCATTGCGCACGTCACGTCGTAGCCAATGGGTAGGAGGTGGCGCCACGTCATGAGTGCATAACTTAAAACAGTAATGTCCACTTGAACGCCGCGGTCCTTCGAGTTATGATAGAGTTTTAGTATAGCGCGAGCTAGCGTTTAGCGTGCGCAATTATAGGGCGCGTGCGCGGTACGCAAAAGGAGAGTCCGCGTTTTGCGGCAGCACGCAATTTTCGGAATTTATCGGGAGACGCTAACGCTCGCAAAGCACCAACGCTAAGAAATGGCGTTGTCGAACATGGCGGCACCCATGGCTCTCGCTTCACCGTGAATTCTCGTGATGGCTGCGCTCTCACTCTCGTTGATCGCCAGCAATTATTGAAATGAACTTTTGCTCCATCTAAATTCACCTGAAACGCTAGTTATGAGTGCATAGTGCGTCCAAATTGTTTTTACGTCGTTCAGCGATTCCGGCATCCCTGGGCCTGACGAGACGCGTCCGCATAGCAACAGAATGGTTGCTAATGGATTGTCTTGGCTCGGATACGTTTGTCGCGAGGCACCAGACTGTGCCCTGTCGTTGAACGTCTTTCTTACGTTTGCGTTCCCGTACGTTAAACTAAATCTCTTGAAGGGACGCACGTAAGATGATAAACTATATTCTAAAACTGTATACAGTCTAAAAATGCTACTTTGACTACTCTTAGCTAGATGGCGAGCCAATCAGCTCTGGAGCTTTGACTACTCGCACCTAGATGACGCGGTGAAGTTTTGCACTCTGCGGCGCCTCGTTGTTTTATGCTATACTAAAGCTCTCTAGAATAGCGTCCCGCAAAGATTTCGCAGGCGCAACACGCCAACGCTAACGCAAAATTAGAGCGCTTTATAGCGTAAAATCCTTGTGTTAGCGTTAGCTTGTTCCGCACGCTAAACCTTTGCGGAACGCTATTCGATAGAGCTTATTTTAACAACCGAAGAGCCGCAAAGCGCGAAACCTCACCGCGCCATCTAGGTGCGAGTAGTCAAAGCTCTTACGCTGACCGGCTTGTCATCTGGTTAAGAATAGTCAAAGCAGCATTTTTTATAGTAGACCGTTTTATAATAGCGTTTGTCGCCTTACGTACGTTAAAAACGCAAGCACATATACGGCACGTTACGTTGAAAGACAGGGCTTCATCTGCGGCCTCGTGACAAACGAATCAAAGGCAAGACAACCCATTAAGAACCATTTTGTTGCTCCTGTGCGGACGCGTCTCGTCAGGCCTACGGACGCCAGCATCGCCGAACGATCTCAGAAATTAGATGCGCTATGCGCTTATAACGAGCGTTTCACGTGAGTTTAGAGGAAGGTAAAGCTCATTTCAATAGTTACTGGCGATCAAAGAGAGTGAGTGCGTAGCCATCACGAGAATTCACGGTGAAGCGGGAGCTATGGGTGCCTCCATGTTTGACAAAGCTATTTCTTAGCGTGCATACTTTGCGAGCGTTAACGTCTCCCGTTAAATTCCGAAAATAGCGGAGGCACGCTATGCGCAAGGCTGCTATAGTGTTCTGCGCGTGCGCAGTGTGGCCCCGCTATATTTTAGCGTTCAGCGTGGGGCCACTTACGCTATACTAAACTGTCTACTAAAGGTCTCTTGAACTCCTTGCGTGCAAGCGAGCGCGTTTCCATTGAGCCTTACCGAGACGCAATTAAAACGCAGGCGAGCGCTTGCGCGGACAAGGAACGCGCAGAAAAAAAAATAATTTCACCCAAGGGACTATAATGCTTTCGCATTCCCAACACGTAAGCGCTACGTCTTAAGTGTTTCTCCCGAATTTTTAAATGTTGTTCTGTTACCCAGATCCGCGCAGAGTTGCAGGTAATCATGATATTGCACAGGTTAGCCTGAATCGCTCGGCACCATTAACTTTGCGACCACCTTAATTCTCGTGTGTTTCAAGTCCCATTGAAAAACCACAGCTTTCTTTGCCACAATTTATTTTGTAATGTGAGCACTCCTCAAGACGGGGAAACGCAATGAACATCCTTCATAACAAATTGAGCTTCACTGCGTTCGCGTTAAGGATACTAGCCTCGCCGAATAGATTTTGACTACATGGATACGACAAAGTAGTATAGACTATCAGAGGCTTTGAAGCATAGATCTTTCATTGGCCGTCTTTGTACTGTAAGATTACTTTGTGCTAAGATAACTATAAAGCAAGTATGCTGGTTCCCCAAATTTGAACTAAGCAAGAGCGTTATATTATATATAGCAGCGTACGCATAATATATGAAAACGTCTAATAAGGAGTTCTCGTTGTTCTCGGTGGCTCATATTAGGCACCGGTGCTTCGCGTAGGCCTGCGCCTGAACTAATTGCACCGATTTTGTTTTCGTTTTTTTTTTATAAGTAAAAGGGATTGCTTAGCACGTGAGAGGCTTACAGCTGTTCTTCTGTCCTGTCTCCAATTTCACGTTGCGCAGAATCGAGGTTGAACATTTTAGCTGGGCAGGCTCGAACGAGCCAATGCAGGTAAAGAAAAAGTTATATATTTCACGGAAACAGTTCCCACTCTATCAGAGAGAGACCATCAAAGAGTGGCCTAAAAACTAAGCTGGTATCTCCTGTTTTGTGTCGTTTTCTGGCCATTCAGCAACGACACAAACGAAGCGCGGATAGGACATTTATAGCATAGTGTCCCAAATCTGCTGCCTCAGTTACTTCCTTGCCGCTACCCAATGAAAATAGCCTGCTGCGAAGCTACGCCGCTGTAGACGAAGAAGTTTCAAGGACGGGATGACGAGAAGCCAATGGCTCGAATATCAGCATGAGCCTCACATTTCTCACACTCTCTATCAGCTGGTGCACTCAGGCATGCCGCATTATTAACCATACGGGGCGGAGTCGTGCTTACTCGGAATTTGGTGCCTCGGCGATTGCCGCCGTAATCAACGTTGCCATCAGGGGTATACATGTTACTGTGACAAACACTCAGACTACCTTGATCACGTGTGAGCGTCTTGCATGTGTCATTTCTTTTTGAGCGAGAACGGAGAACTCGTCTTTGCGTCGCCGTGAAACATCTGAACGAAGGCTTTCACGACAAACGGGTCAGTCAGTACCACAAATATCGATTCGTTGTGCCCAGACACCTGCTTTCTAGACTCGTTTACTTATTTCAGCTACGGTAATTAATCGCGAAGCTACTGAGCCTTTTTCACTGCTGAATGATGCACTTAATCTAAAAAAAAAAAAAGGACATGCACCTCTGAACTGTGCCATGCCTACCTTGCGCCCGGCGTCGTTACACCGAAATGCGAGCGACCCGTTTGGCGTAATGTCGAAATCGAATGAGTGGTTGCACAGGGACCCGCATCTTCAGTGTCGACGTACGAACTTCAAGTAACCATCCCCACTGAACACGGTAAACGCTCAGGGGCTTTTATAGAAACATATATGGTGACTTAATTTGAAAGAACGATGTGTAGCATTCGTACGCGCAAACAAATAACCTTCGTAGATCATTAACCGCATAATTTAAAAGTAGCAATGGAAAGCGCGCCTGGGATCTATCACTATGAGAAGGGTTCGAATAGCATTTCGCTTTAACAGCAGACATTATAATTGCATTTATTGGCTTTTTTTCTCTCTCTCTCTCCCTCTCACACATTTTTTTAGGAACTAGCAAATATCGGAGTGACATTCTCTCCAGGCGACGTGTTTATGATGAAGGTACGTATATATTTAGTCACAACAGCATGCATCGTTGTTCAGCTATCATGTGATACATAAAATACCCCTCGCAAATTTTTTGCGGGTCTTCTTTCTAATATCTCGTAGATTGCTTTTTATTCGGCGACAGATAGGAATAAATTAAGGAAAATAAAGGACGTCTACTAGGATACCCTAAATGGGCGAAATAGATGGTGAGGTTAAAGTATAGGTAGAGCAGGCCAAACAGGTGATCACGCTCACACGAAAAGTCACTGCGTGTCTCTAATCATCCAATAAAGTCTGCTGACTTTGGTAGGACTTTATTAACGCTGGCGCAACTTTCTGGTCTGATTAGGCGTTAGGCAACTCCCTGGACTTTTGCTCTCGTTTATCGAACGTCTAATTGCGATGCACTACCCAGAGAGTGGCGTTGAACGTTTACTATTGTAGGATGCACCTTAGCAGGAGGGGAATCAATAATTTCTGTAGACAAAGCAACTTATCAAGCAGTTCGTAGAGAAAAACAACATGTGACTCAATAATGAGAACATTAAAGGACTCTGGTACAACACAAGATTAAAGCAGCCAAGATAAAAAGCGTTGAATTGTTTCGATGTTGAGCAATGACGTTAAAGGAAGTTTATTTTGCTCTGCTATATGAGCGAATGTTCGTCTGAAACAGTTTTGTCGGCTGCTGTCATTTCTTTAGTTAAGGATAAAAGTTTTCATGCACTTCTTTCCAGTTGTAAGCACATAATGTAGAACTCACCAAATGTTCCATTCCTTTTGCGTGAAAAAGTCTGATTTCTAAATTTGGTGCCCAACCCTCCTTAATTGTGACTGACTGGTGGCAGCTTTCATACCAGCAATTTCCCTTTCTTTACTTTTTTTTTTTGCTGTTATAACTTTAGACGAGGTGTACTTACGGATAAGAGTTCGGCCAGAGCGAGTTTCTTTGGCCCCTTCATCCCAACCAATCCGAGGCCGTATTTTGTAATGGTACACTTCATTTTCCATCATTTTTGTATCATCCCTCGCGCCGAGCTGATCCCAGTGACAAAGGCGCCGGGGTGGCGTCGGATTAAACGACGAATGGCGAAAACAGTGGAAAATTAATTCAGTGTGGGTAGTTACATAATACGGCCATTGGAACGCGTTTCGTATTTTCTACGCGTCCCCATGTCGCACTTCTTCTTTCAGGGTCTTCTTTCGCGTCTTCACCTCTTCTCTCACGATGCTCTCAGGGTCCAAGGCTACAGGAATGTTTAATCAGATTATGTGTATAAGTGCCAGTACATAGAGTAAGGGTTCGCTGCTTAAGCAGTCATAAATGACACAAAGGTCCAGGTCGAATGGCGTCGTGAAGCCGCGCGCACCGCTCGTGTTTATTTTCTTAGCGAAACTTGTTTGCCGTATGCTACGCTGCTTCAACTCTGGCTAGTCGTTGCAGTCTCTATATGCGGACATCTACGCCCGTTTCTCATTTTGTTTCAGCGAGACTTGTAGCGGTTTAAGTTTCTCCTCTCCGGGTTCACCGGCCGCCTTTGCTCCTGCCGTGCTGCCCTGCGTGGCGTCGCGGCGGGAGCGCAAAACAAATGTCACTCGGAAGGCGGCTAGCTGGCCGCTCGGAAGTTCCCTCCGTGCGACCCCCTCGTCGGCGGCAAGTGCCGGTGCGCCGCGCGCTGCATGTCGATGATTCGCCGGGAAGCGGTTGGCCATCATGTGCGGGGGGCTTATCTTGCACCCGTGCAACCGCGCCGGACGCCGCGGTAGCCACGCGCAATGCTAGACGCGGTGCGACGCTTGCCACGGATTCGGCGCACGTCCTTCAAAATCCGGGCGCCACGTCCCGGAGAGTTACGCGCACCGCCACGCCATCAGCGTGGGCGACTGCAGTAGATCCTCGGAGATTGCGTGTAGTGGAGTCCTACCTCATCTTCGCGCTCTCTTAGCTCCTCATTTGCTCGCAGGTGGTCGACATTGGCTATCGTGGCTTCCCTTGTCGCTGTATAGCGGAATATAGCGTGTCGACCAGCCGCGGCGACTCTGATCTTGTGAGCACTACATTGCGTACGAGTTCATCAGATATCTGCGGATTATTTCGCTCACTTTCGCACCGATGTCGTAAAGATGATTGACGCGCGGATCGCAATGCGCAATAAATTACGTTATGCAATGCACCGGTTATGCGCGCGCGCGCTCGCTCGCCAGAGTATGGGAGAAGGGTAGCGTTAGTATAATTGGCGTCAAAAATGTGCGAAAAAAAATGAAATCTTGCAGACCGTGAAGAAAATCGACAAGGGGGAAAAATGTCCGCGTGCATCATGACATACTGGGAGCAATGCTTCCAACAACGATGCAGTGGAATGATGTCTTAGTAGTGCAGGCGCGTACTGTCTCCTAGAAAAGTTTACCGGGTCCAGCACGGTGAGCAAGAAAAACAACCTAATGCCTTAGCAAGATGCAGCATTTGGTAAGGAGTGTACTGTGGTATATACGAATAGGTGCAAGTGCAGAGCACCCGCCGTATGCTCTGGTACACCGATTTTATAGACGAGTAGTAACAGAAAAAAACTGACTCGTCATCCCGACCCTGCGAAAGTGTATGGCCAACGAAGCTGTTAGAAAGCCACTCAAATGCCGTCGATGGGCATATGAAATGTTTTATTGTTCCCTTACACATAGCGGACTTGCAATGAACTGAACGAGTTGCTAGGCAGATCTCCCTTTTATATATGAAGTTTGGTGACGTCACTCACTTATTCGTAGGTGCTGTTGCCCCTTTCCCACGGGAACAGCTTATGCAACCGTAATCTTTACAGGGAAACACACGCGGGAAGAAGGAATGTGCCTCGCATTGTTCACAGGCGCCTTATCATCCATCATTTGGTCTTGACGCTTGTTTTGTGCTTTTCTTTATTGAAATTAATACTGAGCTGTGTGGTGTATGCCTGATGCCAAAGTAGATAGGCACTTTTCTCGGTTTTCTTCTTTTTATTTCTTTTTTTTTTCTTACCGACACGAAAAATTTCGACCAACTAGAGGCCAACAGGAAACCATCGTCCAGGTCATGGCTATCGCGTCTTGTAAACCTTGTAAAACTACACCGTGACATTAAAGGCGCTTAAAGTAAGCATTGGCGCTTATCGCCGCCACGTTTTCCCTGAAACCACGCAGCAGGATTACATTTCTCGGTCGGTGTCGTTTCTTCAGTTAACCTTGTACTAGACGGTGTGTGGTCCAGGGCTCGGCGCAATTCTTACTCAATCTTCTACAACTAGTGGGCCGTACCGCAAGCATGACTGCAGCGTAGTTCAACATACGGAATAGTCCATAATGCCATAAGCAGGCATTATAGTGCGACGGGTGATACCGACTTAAAAAATGCGAGAACTGTCGTGGGTAGAGTGGCACGCACCAATTTTCATAACGACAATGCAAAGCAAATAGCAACGATGCGTCGCCCACTGTTGTTGAATTTCTTGCTGTGTTTCTGCCGCAGACGTTCCGAGCTGTTGTCAATTAAGGAATCGCTTAATGTTAAAGGGCCACCCTCATATTCTGTGTATGTCGTTGTTCGCATCGGTGGTCAGCTGTGTGGCTATAATAAACTTACAATAGAAATCCAGGGAAAACACGGGGAAGGCGGGACAGGGAAATTCAAGACGATGAGCAAAACGAGAACAAGGTAAAAGCAGGAGCCTGCTTTCACCTTGTTCTCGTTTTGCTTATCCTCTTACAATAGAAAAGCAAGACCACGCCGCCTATGCGGTTTTCTTTGTCTCCTTAACCCCCTCTCTGTCATACTTTTCCTCGCACAAAGCTTGCCCTGTCTAGCTGTATGATCCTACAGAAGTGAGTGTTAATTTTTCAGCGCGCGGCGCTGTATGCATACGTGACATGGAATGAGCAAAGGGGTCTCTTCCGACACAGGGATCGCAAGGAGAGGCTGGTCCTCCTGGCCCCCCAGGACCCCCTGGACCACCGGGATTGCCGGGATTCGACGGCGGCACGGGACCTCCTGGACCCATAGTGGGCACCCTCTTCTGAATTTCCCTTAACGCCAGAAAAAGGAAATTGTCCTATTTCTAGTGTGCTGCAAGCCAATTCTTTGCGGCCTTTTGCATTGCCTCGGACCTGTATGCTGCATGTAATACCTTATCACCAGCCAGGATTAGGCGCAAGCTAATACTGTCACCGGCCTGGTAACAGCCGATGCGAAGGACATGGCGTTGTTGCGTTATACGTGTGTCAATTGAAGACTGCCTGGCAGACATAATTGCTGCTAAGAGGACGCACGCGAAAGCACAACTAGTCACAAACATGAAGAAAAGCAATCACGACGACGCGGGCGGCTATTGCTCAAAATAGCTTGTTTTTGGCATAGTTTGGTCCACAGTTTTGTGCGTCAGTATAGACGTTAGGATGGATAGTCGGGCGTGTTGGTTAAGCATGATCTGAAGTGAAAGCGCGACAAACGACGGTGGACGAAGATGTGATGTGTGTGTTCCCTCTTCGTCCAGCGTCGTTGTCTCGCCTTCACTTCAGATCAGTATAGACGCCTTTACGCGAGTAGGATATTTATTTTCCTACGATTAGCCTCTCCACCGTTTAACGGAACGCAGGTCCTATAGAGTCCCTTCAAAAATATCGCGAGAACACGATCGTGTTCAACTTTTGTAGTTCATATCTTTTGCACTTAACTTGAGATTGCTAATTCGCCGTTGTTCCCATCGGATTAGAAAGGCGAGAAGGTAAAATATTATGGAAGATTAAGAAGTGGTTAACGGTTGTGGCTAATATAGAAACTGCGAACCTCTAAAGAAAGTGTGTTCGCTGCTTTCAGGGTCCTCCGGGTGACGTTGGTCCCAGCGGTCCACCCGGCCTCGTGGTGAGTACGTCGTGCACCTCCAAGTGACCCTGGGAAAACCAGAGCGCATAAAAATGCGCGCTGCACAGTAACTATGGCGCATTTTTCAATAGCCGTGGTTCCCCTTCGTGCTTCCTTGTCTTTCAGGGGCCTGTCGGCAAGGATGGACTCCCAGGACCTAAGGTGAGACCAAAATATGGAACAGTTCCGTGCAGCTCAAGCTCGTAACGTGTGTGAAGCCACCAGCGCGCTCTGTAATGTCAATAAACGTCACCTCACTGCCCTTTGACCGCATCTTACGGAGTTGCTGGTCGCACTAAGGGCCACTCTATATGTAGTCCACCTTCTGTGTGAATGATGGGCCATTGGTCATAGGACATCTTTCAACCTTCTCAGTGAAGCATCAAGACACCGCGCACTCAATCTCGTTTCACTACTCCGACCAATCTACACCATGGCTGGGGACAGGTTAGACTCAGGCTATCAGAGCGCGTTGATTTCCGTGGGGTAAAACAGGCAGTACAGGGTACGAATGTTCGCAAGAGCGGCGTTCTTAGAGACGCTCTGTTACAGAAGCTCTGCATAATGTTAACAGCAGGGCTTACTCATTTTTCTTTGCTTGGTAAGCCTCGGGGTCACTTGCATTACTGGGGTCACCAGCTTGACCCGGCAGAGCCACATATTCGCACAAATTGGCTTCACGCTATCTGCACTCTTTCAGGCACGTTTGAAAGGCTCACTGTGGAACGCTGCCTTTGCATTCCCGCATATACGTAGCTTGCTGTATCCTTAAGGCTACTCGAGTGCAGGACGCCACCTCTGCTCGGCGCTGCAGCTGCGCTCGCGAGAGCGCGCCTCACGCCGGCGTTCTTGACCCTCCCCAGGGCGAGAAAGGCGACAAAGGCGAACGCGGCCTTACGACGACGCTGGACGGAAACACGTTCCCGACGGGATTCATCGAAGGCCCCGCCGGACCGCCCGGACCGCCTGGTCCCGCCGGACCGCCAGGCAGGAAGGTGAGCCTGCGCACGTACTTCAGAGGCCTCTTGATCGGAACCTTTGTGAGTCGTCGTGCGGCACTCAGAAAATGCGCCGAGACAAAGATGCCAAGTCGGAAGAGCGACAGAAACAAGAAGCCGAGGCTATATTTTGAAATCAAATAAGCTCATTTTGGGGGCGCTTAACCTTTCATGCTCGGCAATGCGTATCGTAAAGAATGTGGTGCCGAATGCACGAAGCTTTTCGCTCGTAAGGGATATTTGCCATTGGCTGGCCGTCTTCGCTAACGATTTGTGCAGCATACTGATGGGCTAGAATTTACTTTCGTGAAAAATTCTAGCGTAAGATGTTTTTGTGAATACGGGCCGTGATTCGTGCAGACCTCAGATCCGTTGACAACATCGCGCTAGCGTGTTGTTACTAAATGTACTGGAGTATCGTGTACTGTTATTTTCTTTTTATTCCTGCCTAATACTGTGAACAGTAACAGTCTAGAATACGAATCAGTGGCGTTGTACTGCCAAACGCGGCGTAAGCAGCCCAAAGCTGCTAACAAGAATGTAGAAGCACATTGTTAACAGTTTTGAGCTCTGGGAATATATATTTGAGAGAGTGTTAGTAGTAAGGAAGATAAAAGCATAGCACAAGGATTCAACACTTCGAGCATTCTATTAGTCTGTAGAATTCCTGAGGGTGGCCTGATAGTGTTTCATCAGCACAAATTGAAACGCCAGCAGAAATAACTGACCAGAACGCATGTTCCGCATAATTACGTGACAGTGCCACGTGCAATAGCGCCGTAATCGTCTCCTAAACATATAATTGTCCCTAATGTACGTTATGGAACTGGAATTAAGCTACTAATTACAAGTACAGTCGAACATGGAAACTGAACTACGCATTCGTTGTTTTCGACTTGTTCGCGTTTGAATTTACGCTGATATCAACTTCTATTCCACGAAGAATAACGGGAGCAAAGCGTATACAGGAGAGTGGTCGAGATGATTAGCCCGTGTTGTATAATTCGGGTCACCTGGAAGATCACTGATCGAGGAAAAACCTCGGTCAGTGTAAGAGGACATGTGCACTCAAAACAGCACAAAATAGCAAGGTAGGATATTCAAGATAGCACATCAAACCATGTATTTCGTTCTGTGTCGGCTTTTCAAGACTTCTTGGAGGTCGGTTAGAAAACTGAACTGTATGAGCCGCGGCTGCTCATTGGCTACGACATTCTGCATGCTGAGCACAATCGAGGTCGCGGGTTTACTTGCCGGCTGCGGTGTAGTTTTCTTTTTTCATTTTTCTTCTTTATTACTCCTTCTCTCTCTCACCTGTCGCATCCCCTTGCCCCTCCCCCAGTACAGGGTATCCAACCGCAGATAATCTCTGGTTAACCTCTCTCTCTCTCTCTCTCTCTCTCTCTCTCTCTCTCTCTCTCTCTCTCTCTCTCTCTCTCTCTCTCTCTCTCTCGGCGGCCGCATTTCCGTTTGGTGAAATCTAAAAACGCCCATTTACTTAGATTTAGGTGCACCTGAATGGACCCCAAGTGGCCAAAATTATTCCGGGAGCCACCCCTACGGCGACTCTCATAGACCCGTGCTACTTGGTGACATTAAACCGCAAGAATCAATCAATCAATCAATCAATCAATCAATCAATCAATTAATCAATCAATCACTAACGAGCATCATAACGCTTTCGATTCCAGCACATTACGTGTGTTCACCAGCAGCGCATGCTGCTCATAAACAAGTTGGGTGGATGCATTGGTGGAAACGAAGTTCAAAGAGCACAGTCCGAGCAGTGTCCAACAGAAAAGTGTAAGTCGTTGTTTATCGCCAAGTCGAATGCCGGCCGAATGTACACGCATCGGCAATAAAACTATAAGAATGGCAAGAAGAGGAAGCCGCAACTCGCTTTTTCTCGCACAAGTCGGCCGTGGCATGCGATGGTGCGCACATCTAGATATCCAGCGCTGCCCGCCCATCATCGCGCACCGAAAATCCCCAATGCCGGTTGTGCGGAGTGCAGTCGTGATACGAAAAGGGCAATTTATCCTTCTTAATACCCCCCGCTCTGTTTCCTCTGCTACCCGGCGTTTGAAATAAACCGAGCGCGGCGTCGGCGCTGAGAGACGGGAATCCCGCTGAGTATCGAGCCGCAATGCAACGGTTGGGATGAGTGGGCCGCAGCGCTAGAGCGGCCGCTACAGACACGGCCACGCCGGCATCCATCACTTTCCCGCCGCGGGACCCAGCTTCGCAGTTGCGGCCGGATAATCGGTTTACGGTGCCTCCTGGCCGCGTAATCCCGTTGCGCCCGTTCCTCTCCTATCTCGCCGAGCGGTGGGTTTTACAACGGATCAGGTTACGTCCTTCCTCTAACCACTGCTGACTGCTCACTCCGGCCGAAAAGTCCCATTACGATCTGCCTTCTAGCTACACATTTCACATCAGCCTGCATCCAATGTTTTGTCGCAGCGAAAGTACGGAAATCGAGGAGATTATTGTCGCTGGGAGTCGGCAGTGACGGGCTAGCAAAGTGACTTCGTCGAGCGCTCTCTGTGAGATTGCTGGTGTACTGGCTTCCCGCGCTTGTGACTGGCCCAGTGGGACCTTCGTTTAGTGTATGTGTGCGTGTGTGTGATGCAAAGCGAGCCACATGTATGTCATGCGTGATCGACTGCTCCATGGACTATATAATAAAAGATGGCACTTGAAAGCTGCCTTTCAAGTATTTTTCGAGCAAAAAAAGAAAAGAAAAGAACTAAGGAGGAATACTAAAGCCTTCAACCATGCTTTCGTTCGATTTCGCCGATCTATAACATGGCTGCACCGGCAGAATTTTGCTTGTCGCCGTACGGCGCCTTAAAGCTGGCCAAATTTTCAGTAAAGTATGTATCTTCTACGCCGTTTGCCGGTACAAGAAGGAGTAGGCTGAATGGTCTAATTAGCAACGGTGGTTAAGACAATGGTCCGAGTCCTTCCCGATCAAAGCACAAGAGATGATGACAGGCCACTGTATAGCATCTACACTGAGCAGTCCTGGAACTCTGAAGCAACGGGCAACCGAAGAGTTTGACAAGCAGCGTTGTTGCCAGGGAGCTGCCGCCGCAGCGACTTGGAATAAAGAGGCACATTTTGGGCTCCGTTCTATTTCGGCACACGCTGCGGACGTATACCAATCTTCGGATGACAGTACCACATGACATCAAGAGCTGTTTCATGTACTGAATGGGAAACCGTCGATTGGCGATAAATAATGTTCAGTGACTACTAATCACTAATGAGGCGTTGTTCATCTTCAGAAAAGCGCGAAACAGCGGGGCTTACAGAAAGGCAACACAAGACAGTGCTATCTGTAAACAAACAAAAATTTATTCACGGGAATTAAACATCAAGGGCGATTGCAACTTGGTTGCATAACCATATATTCAAGAAAACAAAACTAAACTAATGAAAACAACAAAATTACTGCATATAAATTATACTTATTTTCTCGACGAAGCGATACTGGGCTCATGCCCAGTAATTTGGAACATTGCCCTTCGGTCATCTGTCAAACTTCACCGCAATGCGCCAGCGTAACTCAATGGACAGCATTTTCAAAAATATATAATTTGAGAAACCGGCCCAATTTCATCATGTTTCAGTTAGCTACGTAGAAAGGGGAAAGTTAGTAACTTCCCTTCTCCGTTATAGCGGTGTTCTGGCCTTGATGAATATACTGCTATTGCGCAGAAGGGAATTCACGACTAGGTGCCGTTGAATGCGCGTGTTATTATGTGCGAGTACCCACTCGGCGTTGCTAACTGAAAGTTGTTGAAATTCGACCGACCTCCCGGAATATCAATTTTTGAAAATACTGCCCCATGATTTACGATGGTGCTTTGCGGTGAAGTTCGACAGATTGCCGAAGGGGCAATGTCCAAAATTCCTGGGAATGCTGGCTTACACAAGTTTCTGCTTGTCTTTGAATATACCGTAGTATGTCTCAGTTATTTCCCGTGTGTGCTGATACATGTTCCCTTCTCTTTTTTCTTTTTTCCATTTTGTCGTTGCGCCTTTCGGGAGCCTGCCAGATTGCGAAAGCCATTAGTATAACTGCGGTAATATGAAACTGTGCGTGTCTTTCCTGCTTTCCTTTTGTTTGTTTTTTAGTTTCTTCCATTTTCGTCGCAACTGCATATCAAAAGTCACTGCCCTATTTGATTTCTGGTTTATTTGTGGGCTTTTTTGGTACGTCATCTCGTAAACATTCAGCGTGATGCAGTCAGTACACAGACACAGCGCAGGCATTGGACACACACACACAGCGCTGGGTGTCCCTCCTGTTTATCCCCGGTGCTCTTGCACTGGTTTTAATATGTTGAATGCTTTTGAAATAGCACTTAACAATTATTTCGAACTGCGATTCCTTACACGTTCGCGGTAGGGGATTATTTGCTCTAAAGAATTAAAAATTGCCACGAATCTGCAAAGGAGCACGACACTGTCATATATTAAGCGGGGATGAGGCGCGCTGTTATTGTTAACTGCTGTAATGTTATATTGCCTTCATCCCCTCCGTCGAAATAAGCAAACAGCATCTTTCTTCTGTCTAAGAAAGCTCGATGCAGAACGTTGCTCTCTTATTTATTTTCGGCCAGAGCTTCGTGAAACATTGCACATTCGTGTCGAGGTCATATATATGTTGCGACGTTGTTAAAGGGGTGCCTCATTGCCGCTTCAACGCAGGAGAAAGGGCACGAGCACTCGCTCTTCCACGAGGTGTACACAGAGCTTCCAGGTCCGCCATCATCGTCTTTCCGCTTCAGAAATGAGCACAGTAACGAGGCACTAGTGATAGAGCTGCGTCTTCGTCTCGCGGCAGCCGAAAGGCGTAAGTGACAAAGCTCTAACTGATGGTTCTCGGCGGATTTAGTCGTGGCGGCCATGTTGGAGAACCCACTGGCATGCAGGGAGGAGAGTTGCGCCTTAATCCGATCCGCTTATCCTGGGCTTATCCGCAGCGGCTCTCTGTGCAATGTGTTAATGGGGCTTGGCGATGTGGTGTCGGCGATGTCCCGTCACGTGCGTGCCATCTACACGCCACGCCACGCTGTAGTTAGGAGCATCAATCACGCGCGGCGCTCCGCGCCTCACCGAGCACGGCCGTCGTTCACCTCGAAGGTTCTCCGCGGGGTTATATAAAGAGCTCGACCACGGGCGGGAACACCGTGTCTGCCGCTGCAAATATAAACTGAAATGAGCTGCTTTTCGGTTCGCTTCAGCCGCACTTAAATTTTCACTAACAGCGAGGCGTCATTTTCGACCTCTGTTCTTTTATGGAGGGGAAGGAGCAGCGAATTATGAACCGGCGCTCAAAAGAGACCCGAAGAATGATGATTTTAAATAGACAGAGAGAGAGAAATGGGGAAACGCGGACGTGGCAGCCCACTCCGGTCGGTCACGGAGAAACGAACCTTCTTTCACGCTTCGTCTGTAAATGCAAGGTGAAGTTAATTATACTCTAATTGACAGGAACATGGACTGGCGTTCTTTTGACCAAGACATCTACCCGAGAGGAAGCAAGAAAAGTACTCGGAGGGGGAGCCGGAGCTCTGACTCCGGTTGTAAAGGAGCACGAAGAAGGCAGTAACACGTTCGCCGCGTTTTGCAGCGTCTCGGGATACCGACATGCCGCCGTGTCGTTTCTTTCCTCTTCCTGAATGTTTCAGCGATGAAAAAGAGGGTAGACATAAAATTTACTTGAAACAGGCTCCTTCCAAATAGAGAAACGAGACAGCTGTTTTCTTCGAAGCACACTCGAGGGCACATCGTTATTGTTTTCTGCTTCGAGACCAGCTGCAGTCTCCACTGTAGTGTTTAAATTAGTTGAAAGGTTATGACTCTGACAAGATCGGGGAAGGAGGGGGGACGTCTTTATTTTTTAAATATAATAAGAGGTAACATAATAAAATATCCCCACATTCTCGCCATCCGATGAACCGTTTTCACGTCGAGTGATGGTGGAAATAGGACCCGTCGCAACTAAACAGAAGAGGTAAAACAATAACACGAAAGCAGGACAGATAGCGCAGAGGGTTCAAGCACGCCAAGCAGCCGAAGAAACAGTGCGCCCTCCCAAGCCGCGCGCCGTCAGATTATACGCGGAACAGCTTATGGTGTTCGTGTGTGTTGAGCAGGCGTATCTGCCTGCGTGACTGTGCGTGCGTGAGCTCGCGCGGGGTGGGGGAGGTCGCATTTTTCGGTCCAGGCATTCCAGAGATAGCTGTCGCCCTAGCTCGAGCGGGTCCCTCCAACGACATTGGCGCGACGAGGAAAGAGAAAAATGTGGCCAGCGGCGAGCGCCGTTTCGCTTGCGTTTGTTTTGCCAGCCTTGTCTTCCTCGAGCGATGCCTCTGTCCGCGCGTCGAGTGAGGAAAGAGGCGGCCTGCGGACCGCGATGCGCTTCCGCCGCCTCGGGGACGCTTTATCGCCTGATACTTTAATTCACGCCGCTTGGACATTGAGATGTCTTTTTTTTTTATTTGCCTCTGTTCCTTGCAACGATTTCTCGATTACAAATTGCGAAGAAGGCCGTAGATGGCAGTGATCTCGGCTGTATGCCTCTGTTGTAACGTTACACCGCCGCTTATTATTCCTCGCGTGTTACGCGACCGCCGCCGCTCTGTGTCCTGTGAGCGACGCACGAAGGCTTAAACGACATCAGCAGGCCTTGATTATGAGGGCCCATATTGCTAAAAGGGCTCTTAGTCGCAGGTGCCCGATAACTGGTACCGGCGCTGCCGTTCTTATCTGGCAAGCGGCGTACTTAGTATCCATGGCGGAAGCCGATATAGATTTCCCTGGGTAGAGGCGAGGCACTCTGACATGCTGCCGTGAACTTTCTGCGTATTATTTGTGCGGTTACGCTGTATATAGCTTCCTTCTGTCAGAAGAAATAACTCCCCGGCGCCGACTTGGGCACTAAAACGAGGTGACCGCACTATCGAACCGTTATGAAGCAATGGGTATATCTGGCAGTACGTGTCTTCTCCTTGCCTCAATTAGTTGAAGGGGAGATAAAAGAGGGACAGCTATGGGACAGAAACTGAGGCTGGCTCATAAATTCTATTACAGTTAACTCTTGTGCGATCTAATGTGGAACAGTTTGAGAAGCCAGATTTATTTATTGTTACTTTTTTTCTCCATTCTAATGAACCTAAAAAGGCTCCTAAAGAAACGACTCTGTGCATCCGTGTTATCGGAATTTTATACCATGTGTATATGCTACTACAATAGTAGGCGCTTTCGTTAAATGGCTGCTAAATGCGTCATCGACGTCATCATATTACGCCCTGCGCCGCGGCCTGCGGCAAGTTGTCGGCACAAAACTGCAATTCGAAGGGTGCCAATCAGCTGTGCGGTCACACGTGTCGTGCTCTTTGGCTTCTGGGCGGATGACTTAGCCGCCATCTTGCGCTAGCAGCGTAACGGGTTTTGTTGCTGCTCTCATTCTCCCTCGCTTACTTAGACGGTTCGATTATATTACGCACATCTTCGGTTGGACCGGGAACGACCCCCGAACGTTTTCGTTGTATACGTCGCGCATCGCAGCGCTGCATCTAAAGCAGCATCGAGGTCCTCGAAGACATTATTGTACGCTGGTGTATGATGGAAAACAATGAGTACTGCTTCAGACGAAGCTGGCGCCGATACTTATCAAGCAGATGACAGAGCGTGTTGCCATATCGCTAAGTGACATGCCAAAAACTATAAGTGCGCCAAATGTCAAGTTCATTGCCGATCCACCTTCAGAGGATTACCCAGGTATGCACAAGGAGATAAAAGCTTTGAGGCAAACGTCGAAAGATAATTCGTCGCACATGCATTCAATCGAGAAGGCATGGCGTCGGCATTTCTGTCGCCGAATGTCTATATAGGCAATCTACTGCAGTTGCTATGAGTACACTGCGTTCATCGATGGTCAATCCGCTGCCACAAACACCTAGCAATAGTAGCACTCAGAACCCTGGTAACAAAAATATAAAGATCGTTGACTCAAGCGACGAGTGTCCACTGCTGCCTACGATAAGTCAACGAGAGTGGCCACAGCCGCATCTTGCTTCAGCTTTAGATTGCGGCCAGGACCAAGACCAATAAGTTGTCACCATGATAAGGCCCTATAAACACTCCCCGAGTACTACTGGTTAGCTTACACATTCCGACTGCTTGTTGTGCACTTCAAATACTGGATCTTCTGAAGGTCAGTTGGCTTGTTCGTAGGTTACGGTGTTTATTACTGGCGGTGTTAGTCCTGAATCTGCTACTAACCAAATTTGAGGAGCACCATGACTGGCGTTTTGCGCTCGTTCTGTAACGAAGTCAAGGGAACGTCTATTTGGTGGAATGCCAGAGGCCCGAAATTCGGTATTTCGTACTTTTGCCTTCCCCTCCCCCTTTTTTTAAAATTTATTTCAGCACAAATTTCCTTGTTGTCGTCATTTGTGAAACAAACGTTTAGACTACCATTTGGCTATTAGGTTACGAAGCTTTAATGCGTGCTTTCTGCACGCGACTGCCGCAAGATTATCGTTTACTTCAGGGGTGAGCTCATCCATTTCCTGAATACGCCGACCCCTGCTTGAGCGTAAAATTAAACGACCCAAAATCACGCTTGTAAAGGCCTGCACGTCACCTTCGATAGGGTTTAATATAGCGAGACTAGGTACAGTTTTAGCAGTTACATCTGGGCGAGAACTGAACCATCTGTGCCCATTCCCTGGTATGGGAAAACTTAAATATGGCGTGTAGGGAAATACGGTGTGATGTCCTTTGCGTCGGATAGTGAGCTTTGCTCTTCAAACAATTGAAGTCTAACATTTCTACGGGAGCTGACTTAGAGCAGCTGCCTCAAGGGTTCAACTTTTACCTCGCGGTTCCACAGCAACAGTATCCTGTGGTTTTCGGATAACGAATATCATGGCATCACATTTCAACTTAAGTTAAAATCAAGCGCCGCCTTTCTTCAACACATCTACTGGACAGAGTTTCAATAGTTCATGGGGGAGATGTTTCAAGACTGTTAAAGACCGTCTTCATACGAGGCTCTCAGATCTGTTCAACGATGCCGTCCGAAGCGCCATGTACGCTCTTAGAAGTATCTCAAAAATTTCTGAACTTGCAGTCTTATAGCAGCAGCTGCATGCAATTCGCCGTCGGGTAGAGAGAGAGAGAGAGAGAAGAAGGAAAGGCAGGACAGTTAACTAAAGTTTCGCCCGGTTGGCTACCCTTCACGTGGGGAAGGGGAAGGCAGACGCACCAAGTCCACTTACGACCTTAGGTATACATGACTCCAGCGCCGTATCGACACACATCATTCACTCACTAAGTTGAAAACTTTCTATGAGCCACTCGTCCCACATAAGCCTCTGTCACTATATTGGTGCGCTGTCTTCGCGAACAACGCCCAACAGTACCACCCTCTAAGTACCCGGATCTCCACCAAGGTTGCCGAGAAGTTGGCGTATCTGAGGTCTGCTTGAGAGTTGCCGGTCCACCACACCCGTTCGTCACGCGTGATCTGTGTGTTGCATCAATGTAGCGCGATTCTCGAGTATGTTATATATCGCCTTCCAGCCATCATCATCACTACCATCTTTTTCACTAAGTTTGGTTTTAAATAAATCATTACCTCACATTTGCTTTTCGCAGGCTCGTTTCTCCTCCGAGCTCCTCCGGTGCACCCTTTGCCAGAACGAGCAGCTTCCTAAAAATTAATGTGGGCTCTGATGAGCACATGACTTGGTCGTGTTGCGGCTTAAGGTGGTGCTAGGGCAAGGAATCCACCATGCTCGTCGACGAGTACGTCCAGTAGTAGGAATGAAGGAAAAAGGGTTTATTGGCTTAGTTACGCGCCTCCAGTTGCGGAAGCCCACTCCATGCAGGCGCAAGTTAAACGTCCGAGTTCACGTCAGGACCCTCGGCCCCACTGCACGAAGCCGCCTCCGAAACCCGATGGTATGGAATATGTGGCAGGATGGGAATCCACGGTCGGGGTCGTTCTTCAGTAGCATTTGATGTTGGCCCCCCTCGTCATTACTTCAGGCCGTCAGGTAGTGGTAGGGGTAGTGGCATTTTGTGGACGCGTCAGCAGTCGGTGTCCACGCGGCGTTGACGTCTGGATAGGCGCTGAAAGATGGGTGGGGGTTTGCCTCGTGGCAAACGTCTAATTAACCACTTTGTGGTGTGTTGCGTACTCCAAGGTAGCGTATCGTACTGCTGCCGAGTTGTAGCGACGCCTGCCTATCGAAGCTCGACCGACGTTACTATTGGGTAGCATGGCGTTGTCGGCGGGCTGCAGGCATCCGGTAGACCATGGCGACCGGGCAAGGACGAGACGATTTCTAGTGCGAAACTTGCACGGTTTATTGAAAGGTTGATGAAAGATGATCAGAAGAGAACGAAGTGATCTAAAAGTACATTTCGGAGCCCCTTAAATAGGCTCTCTACAATCGTGGGAGGGATCTTACTTCCGTCGACGTCACGTGACCAGCACAGAGTCGGATTGGCGGAAAGAGGGCCCCGCCTCCGGTTATACCACGCCTCTGGTGGTACCGAGCCTCCTGGAATTGTAGACGCTTGTCCGTCTCTTTTGTGCGTTGCTGGTTCGTGGAAGTTCTCCTGTAGAGTTTCACCGTTCGAGGAAAGGGTCCCTCTAAAGTCGCACACACACACAAAAAAGAGGCCTGTAAACACTGCAGGGCTTCCGCCAGACCGGCAGACACTCGAAATGGTCATGGCGAATTAGGAAGTCACGCTTTATTTCGACGAGGCATGGTGGGTGAAGTTAGGTGAGAGAAAGTCTTTTCTGCACGAGGTGCGGGACGCCAACCGTAGCAGAAGTCACGCCTCATTTCGACGAGGCATGGTGAGAGAAGGTCGAATGAAATTCCTTTCTGCACGTGGTGCTGGATGCCAACCGTAGCAGAAGTCACGCCTCATTTCGACGAGGCATGGTGAGAGAAGGTCGGGTGAAATTCCTTTCTGCACGTGGTGCCAGACGCCAACCGTAACAGCATCTCCGGCGGGGGAGGAAGATCCCGAGGTGTAGGGGCCAGCAACCGCTGTGCGAGGGATCGGAGTTTCAGTAGGAGAATTCCTCTTAGAGCTGACGAACCCTTAGTTCGTAGCTGGTAGGTTCCTGGGAATTGTCATCAGTCCTCGTGGCGCTCTTGTGACTTTCTCCCTGGTCCGGTCCTGTGAAATTGGTCTTGCAAGCAGGTCTCGCAACTTTTAGTCTCCTGCGTGGGCAAGCAATCAACCCAGAACAGTGCCGGACCCACAACCACAAAGCAGCGAGCACAAGGCCACCGTCTCCAAGAAACACCCAGCTTTAAAAAAAGAAAAGAAAATCCGCTACACCTTTCCCATTCCTTACGCGCGTCCTCCCCCCCTGAACACTAAAAACAGCCATTTCTTGAAAGCGTTAAGACGTGGTTATTAAAATCAGCTAACAATCGACTACACTTCGGAAAAAAACGTATGAACGAACGTAAAAATGCCACGGAAACCCGGGTGAGCATGAGGCTTTCGTTACTTTAGGAGCAACGACTCAAACCGTCTGCATTCCCGTTAAGCTTACCCTTCTTGTAGCGAATATCGAAGGCGTACAGTTGAAGAGCCAAGCTCCAGCGCAAAAGACGACCGTTTCTCGTAGACATGGACTGCAGGCATGTGAGGGTACAGTGGTCAGTCTCTATGGTGAACCTTGAACCAGCGATATAGCAAGCTAGCTTCGGCACCGCCCATACTACGCAGCCGCATTCCTTTTCTGATGCACTATATGCTTCCTCACGAACTGAAAGCTTTCTACTGGCGTACAGTACAGGGTGTTCGTTCTTGTCATCTCTCTTTTGACAGAGCACCACCCCCATACCCCTGTCGCTGGCATCACACTGAAGAATGAATGGCTTAGAGTAGTCGGACACGTTCAACACTGGCTGACTCGTTAGTGCGTTCTTCAGCATACTAAAAGCCTTTTCTTTTGCGTCATCCCACTTTACCGTTTGTGGTTCTGTTTTTCTGAGAGTATCCGTTAAAGAACTCGCAATCTCGGAATACTGCGGGATATATCTTTGGTAATAACCCGCCAAGCTAGGAATGACCTGATGTCCCGCTTGGTGCGTGGTTGCGGGAAGTTGTCTATTGCGGTCACTTTAACCTCGGAAGGCCGACGATGACCTTGCCCTATTACATGACCTAGATAAGCTACCTGCGCGCGCCCTAATTGGCATTTGGGAGCCTTAACAGTTAAGTAGGCCTCTCGTAGGCGACACAGCATGGTTCGCAGGTGTTGCATATGGTCGGTCCATCATGAAGAAAAGATTGCTATGTCATCGAGATACGGAAGTGCAAAGTCCTTCATTCCTCGTAGCACCTGGTCCATAAGGCTAGAGAAGCAATATGGCGCATTTTTCAATTCAAAGCTTATGACTTTCGGCCGAAAAGTTCCCACCGGGGGAATAAATGCCGCAAGCCTGCTTGCCCTCTCGGTGAACGGAACCTGCCAGTACCCTCTGACTAAATTGAGCGTAGAGATGAAATTAGCACTGCTCACTTTCTCAAGTCGTTCCTCGATATGCGGTATTGGATAAGACTGGTCCTTCATGATTAATTTGAGACTGCGGTATTATATACATGGTCGCGGCTCCTTTCCTGGGACCTCAACTAAGAGGCGAGGTATAATCACTCTCTCCTGGCTCGATTACACCTAGCTCTAACATCTTGTTTATTTCAGCGGTCATGACTTCACGTTGATGAGGCGAAACGCGATAAGCTTTCGAACGAACTGGGTCCGACGAGGTTAACTCGATGTCGTGAACGATCGCAGTTGTCCTGCCCGGTGTGTCTGAAAATACGTCTTTAAATTCAAACATGATTTCCCTCAGTTCGGCCCTCTGAATGGGATTCAACTTTGCCTGTTCTACTAACTTATCAATGGTCTCTTCAATGTCTTTTGTCTCCGTCACTGCTGGTAACTCTGGAAAGTCGACAGGCATTTCCTCAGGTTGGTTAAGGGACATGTTCACAATGGCTTCCCGCTGCCTGTAGGGTTTAAGTAGATTGCTGTGGTACACTTGTGGTGTCCTTCGTTTTCCCGGTACCGTGATTACGTAGTTTGTTTCAGATAATTTCTGAATTATGTCAACCGGTCCTTCCCATTGAACCTCTAGTTTGTTTTTCAACGAGGGTTTCAGGATCATTACCTGTTCCCCAACTTCAAAGCGTCGCGCGCGAGCCGTCCTGTCATAGTAATGCTTAGCATTGCTTTGTGTCTTACGCATTTCCTTCCCTGCTAATTCCTGAGAAGCGTGCAGACGGTCCAACAGCTCTAGCACGTATGCCACAACCGAAGGATCGTCTGCCCGGCCTTCCCAGGCTTCTCGAATAATGCGAAGAGGGGAGCGAAGGCAGCGTCCGTAAACGAGCTCTGAAGGTGAAAAACCTGTTGATTCGTGCGGTGCAGTTGGAAGCGCAAACATCGCTGCAGGCAAGCAATTCTCACAATCGGCTTTGTGCTCATAACAAAGGGCTCGCAAAAGCCGTTTCATGACTGAGTGGACTTTCTCTACCGCGTTTGACTGCGGGTGGTACACTGAGCTATGAATGATTTTCCTTTCCAGACCTTTCCAGAAACGTTGAGGTCCGTGCGCTCGTAAAAACGGATCCTTGATCTGACTAGATTTCTGCGGGAAATTCTACTCGCGTGAAGATAGACAAAAATCGCAATGACGATCTACACCGAGATTAGTTCTTTGAGAGGCACTGCCTCGGGAAATTTCGTTGCGGGGCATAGTGCAGTAAGAATATGTCGATAGCCAGATTACGTTGCGGGAAGTGGTCCCACTGTGTCTATTATGAGCCTGCGAAATGGCTCCGTAATAATGGGAACAAGTCTCTTTAACGCTTTAGCCTTATCTCCGGGCTTGCCTATGCGTTGACAGGTGTCGCAGCTTATTACAAATGCTTCTACTTCTCGAAAGCAGCCGGGCCAGTAAAATTCCTGCAATAAGCAGTCCTTTGTTTTACGAATGCCCAGATGCCCTGTCCAAAAGCCCCCGTGAACCAGGTGCAGGAGCTGCTCACGATAGGGATGCGGCACCACTATATAGTTGGTCGAATTGCACTCCCTTTCGACTGGTGTACTTCCTATAGAGGACGCTTGCCCTCTTGAGGAACATTACGTTCTGTTTGGCCACACCTTCTTTAGCGTCTGGCCTTAGGTTACGCAGGGTGGAATCTTTTTCCTGCTCAGCAATCACTGTGGCAGGGCTTACATTCAATAACTTTTGTCTGCATTCTGTCTCGCGAGACATTTCAGGCTCCGCTGCTTTCCTGACCTTTTCATTAGCTGGCGTACTCTCCGCATCATCCTAGGGCTGTCCTGTTCGGTACTGGTTGACGAATCCTCCGTCAAACCTGTTTCCTCCACTACTAGACACTCATACACTGCCTTGGCCACGAGCTCCCTTGCCTTGGAACGAGTTAAGGCTTGCACTATCCCTTCACTAAGCCCGATCTCCCTGCGTCGTAGCAAATCCTCAGATTTGTTAGAAAACAAATATGTATACTCAGGCGGGAGATCTGCCGAGACGGCAGCTTTAGTGTCCAGTACTCCAAAAGGGCCTTCGATACAAATCTTGGCCACAGCGAGACAAACACTGGAGGTTTCCACGGCTTGCCTTATCCAAGAGAAGGTCGGGGGAAATTCCTTTCTGCACGTGGTGCCAGACGCCAACCGTAACAGGTGTTGAGACCGAACAGTAGGCATAGAGCACTTCGGTTGCTGTTTCGGCCAGCACTTCTCCATTTGCTTTAAGTTGATTCTTTGGTGCCCTGTGAACGTCAGTATATCAGTAAAAGCGCGATAATGGCGAGACTCTGTGAAGCTTGGCTCAGGTTGACGCAACATATGAGCGCTTCATGCGTAATCTGCTAGGCTTGCTTTTGCGTCCCAATGAGCGTTTCGTTCGCGACAGATGATCACAGATAGAAACATGCAATCGTTACGTGGTCAAGCGTGAAGGGCGAAGGGTGTTCTGAAAGAAGCGTGGGTAACTAAACTAACTCAAAAAGAAATGGACGAAATCGCAGATCTTAACAGAACGTTACAGCCCACCAATAAACCACCATTTACCACTGCCGTCACAGCCACGTGGCAGATGCGCGTATAGGGTTGCTGTATGACGCTGTATCCACACTTCGTGGATTGTTTGCGCGTTTGCGTTGTCTATGGGCACACATGCGCAAGGAAACGAAATAAATGCGCGAGCGCGCCCACACGTCTCGCTTTCCAGCACTCCGACGCCTTGTCGGCACACTACACAGCGCAATATATTGGATAGCTGCTGGCCCCACGCGTGGAATCTCAGTTGCCCGGAGGATGCCATACTCAAGCCGATTTGGATTCCATCTCGGCGGAACATTTCCACGCCGGCCACGAAAAAGAAAGACAGAAGAAAGAGCGAAGGAAACAGTAATCCCGCGTATGGGGCACGGGCGTTATCGTCGTCCTCGGACGCTGCATCACCGAAAGCCCGGGGAATGGCATTTCCCCCCTTTTCGCAGCTTTCGTGTTGTTTTAGCGCGGAGAGGGAGACGACTACAAAAGAGGGCACGCCGCTCGCGGCCAACTGAGAGGCTCGAGCCATTCTTCGCGGATTTGGCGCTTCGAAAGCGCAGAAGAGGGCGCGGTGAGAAACAAAGAAGGCAGCGTTTTCGTATTCCAAGCTTGCGTGCGTTTCGAGCGCGCGTCTTCTTGTAGGGGAAACCGCGAGTAGAAGTTGTGGCGCCCCTTGGATAGGCGAACGCGGCTTTCTGCCTTTCTATTCCTTCCTCCACTCCCCACCCCCTACGCGCCGCCCCCTCTCTTTGAGGCGACGTGTCGGTTGCGGCATGGGTTCGGCTGCCCAGCATAAACGAGTCTTGGGGACGGACACTCGCCTGCAGCCGCCGTTCTTCGAGGGCCGTATATAAGAGGCTTAACGCAGAGGCAGTCAAACTCTGGCCCCGATGCACAATAAAAAAGAACAAAAAGGAAAATATGGAAAAGAAATGGCGCGAGGATGAGAGAATCCCTTGTAGAGGGGCCTTCACACGGCACCCCGGCATTCTTTTGTCTTCCACTCTCTCATGCAGTTCTCCTGCGCTTGCTGCTTACACTAATTGCTTTTTTTTTTTAAAAGCTCGCTTTTTCTTCTTTTCTTTTTTTCATCTTTCCGTCAAGCACGCGACTGATCATGCTGTACGGTAGCCCTCTTGGTAACCGCTGAAAGTGAGCTTCGTGTAGTTGACACTGTCCTCTGAAGCTCATTTCAGTCAACTCAAAAGCGCTGTCTTTGTCTGAAGTCTGGCTGACCGTGCGCGGTATCCGCGTGATATTCCTGTGTGATACTCGTATCTGCAAAGAGGCAGTGGCAAAAGCGTGGGCAAAACCCCACCATTTTTGTCCCCTCTCGCCATCATTTGTTCCACGTTCATTTCGGGGCTTTTAGGATAGTTTCGTGCGTAAGCGACGAGAAAGCTCGGCTTTCCGTATGATGATAAATAAATCAGACGTTCAAACGACAGTGGTTGTTGCATTCGGAATGCATATGGTACTATTGGCCCGCGTCGCCTGTCAACACGGCATGCAGCTGACGAGCAAATTTACCTTGTCTCAGGTGGGACTTGTAACTTGGCTACTTGAACGGCAGCGCATGTGCACATGCTGCACGGTGCCGCGTGAGGGGTATGCGGTAAGAGCCGTAACCTCAGCATACACGAGAGAAACGAAAACGAGTCCCAGTAGCGACAAGCCTGTGTACGAAATTGTTGATATGTCTGTGAATAATCAATCTGTCACATTTTGCCTTGTATCGGTCTCTTAGTCCGTATTCACAAAAGGCGTTTACGCTTGAATTTTTCGTAAGAGAACATTTCAGCCAACCCTGATGCTGGACATACTACTAACGAAAAAGGCCGGCCAATGACAAATAACACTTACGAACGAAAGGCTTTGCGAATAAAGAGAATTCAATTGAAAAGCTAAGTGAGGGCTTCAGGCTATTCCGTGCCGTTTCAGACTTGCTCACTTTGTGAAAAAGGGCCGAGGGACCATTGCAATTGAAGTAATTGAGAAAGCATCTGCCAAAAGCCCGGAAATGGTATTACTGTGCTTTGTTTACTTCTTCTTTCTTTGTTTGTCTCGCTGCCGTTGTAGTGTACGTGCTATCGAGAGTTAAATAAAGCGAAATGGAAATAAAATTTCCGCTTCAACTTTGTTTGCACAATCTGAGTTTAAAATCATGGTTATACTACGTAATCTGAAGAGCGAAGTAGCCTGTTACTTTTAGTCCACACGAAACATGCATTGCCGAGCTCCTCAAACGGCCTTTTTGTCTCTCGTCTTCAAAAGCGTAATTACTATCTGTTTCTGTCGCTCTCTCGACGATGTTCAAGCATAAATTCATTGAAACGTGTTCAGCAAGGTGTTTCGCGTTTCACCTCCGGTGCAGTGAAGAAATCCCAGGTCGGCGCTGACAGAAGTGGTACGAAGAAAACAGTACAGGACTTCGTGCATGGCATGAATATATTATGCGCTGGAAATATTGATGCATAACTTCTGAGTGTGTTCTGAAAACGACTATAGGTTGCGACGTTCTAAGTAGGCTATACCCCTTTTACAGTCAGCGCGGCTTGAATCATCCGGAAAACGCACGATATGGACAGATGTGTACCAGAAAAAAAATAAAAGAAGGAAGAAAGAAAGAGATGGTGGGAGAAGGGATGAACTTGCAGCTTCGAAAAATAAAATGTTCTGGCGACAGACATATGGCATGTACGGTACGTTATTATGCTGTTTCACCGCGCATTCCTACCGCGGCCCCACCAAGATGCACTATGGCTGAGACCGTGGGTCAGTATAATGTTCTCACCATAGTTTAACTACTGTATTGGCGAGGTCAAAGCCTTGTCCTGTAAAGTTCCGCCTCCAGTGCATACAGCTCTAGCTCGTGCTAGTGTTGAGCGCAAGTGGGACCACAACTAAACAGAATACGCCTCGCTAGAATTTAGCCGCACATATAACCGAAAGTAATTTTTATAAAAATTTAGTCATACACAGCTTGCGCGCTCAATCTTGAGCAGGCAACCTGCTGCCGTAAACTTGTTAGCAGAGTTAGGACACGTCGGAAGCATCCAAGGTGATATTTTGCTGCCACTTCTTTAAAGGACCCCTCACCAGGTCTGGCCATTTTGAGCTGACAAGCGCAGAGCATACAATGCTTGACAACAATCGTGTCTGCAAAGTATTACATCGCTACGCGCCGCGAAAAGATATGAAATTTCAAACCGAACGCTGTCTGCCCTTCTCCTCGCGGCAGCCGCGCTCCAGGCCGGAGGATGACATACACCTGCTAATGCGCCTACGTACACGTGTTCGCGCAGGGACATCGCTCGTGGTGACACGTGACTTCGAGAATTATTCTAGCCAACATCCGCTATTTGTGTAATATGTTTCTAGAATATACGAATTAAAGCTTAGAGAAATAATAAAACGCACAAACGGAATGTCTGCATGTTCTTGGTTTACTTCGCACCGCAGCAAGAGAGATGTACTTTCGTTTCGTCTGCTTCTTCCCACGTCGTGCAGTCGCGCGCGCAGACACCTAAACTATGTCATTTTCTACCCTGTTCCAGCGCGGGGTCATGCTCTGTGATCCGCCTGTCTGCCTCAGTATTCGTGTAGCAGACTTATACCGCTAGTCAGGTGTCCTCGTGCACAGCGCGCCAAATCGTGTGCTGCGCGAAACGAGACAATCACAACAGCTCGCGCGTGACGCCGTAAGCGGAAGTGCGCCTCGCTGCAAAAAAAAAAAAAGAAAGAAAAGAAAAGCGAGGAGAGAAAAAGAAAGTGAAGGCGGGGCCCGTGATGTATGCGTCACGCGGTCCTCGAAGTCCGGCATGGGAGAACGCAGGGAAGGAATTTCGCTTGAGGAAGCTAGACGGGGCAAGTGGAGAGAGCGTCTATCTTTGCGGTGAAGCTCGTCTCCTGAAATCGTGGGTTCGCAACACTGAAATATTTGTATCTCGGCTATTAATGAGCCGATTTGAAAAAAATTTTGCGGCAGAACGCTCCCTAGAGGAAACGTAACAAGTTGCAGCGTATAACGAAAATTTTCTATGGGACCTGGTGAGGGGCTCATTAAGACTCATGTCCGCGAAATACAACGTTGTCTCCTTCTGCCTTACCATGAGTGACAAAAAGTAAAAAAAAGAAAGAAAGAAAATATGTTGCTGCAAGACCAGTTGTGTCTACAGTGTGAATGGCTTGTAAGCGCGTAATTATTGGTGGGTTAAGCATCGTCTTAAGGCGAACTACGAACTCTGTCCGCGTCTTGACGCTATCGAAAAGACATTAAACTTTGAGTTGTTATTTTTGCGAGGTTATAAACAGTATAAAGCCACAAAGTTCTCACATCAAACTTGTTAGCTGTCTGCATGTCTGCCATCTCAGTGTACCGTGGTAAGGCATACGTGAATATATTTAAGGCACCGGCCGTCAGCCAGATGCGAGACATCGAAGTGCATCAGTATGTTTCGTGTTCTTGTTCTTACGTCCGTACTCACAAACTAAAACGACTAACAAAAATCTAACTCGCTGTCACTTTGCGCATGTGTTCGTACTTTGCCTGACCGGAGCGCAAGCATACAAAGCAAGGAGAACAATGCCGACAGCGTTCTAACACTGGAAAATACGAAGACGAAAGTTAACGCATACGACAGACGGGCGCCCGTCTGTCGTATGAGTTTTTTTTTTTTTGTCTTTATCGTGCTTTGCGCTGTTAGAAAGCTGTCAGTGAGATGAACGAACTCGTCCTGATTAAGGTATTGAAAAGAATGTGTTATATCCCTGAAAAACATTCTTGTGAGCTTATTTGTCCTTCGAATCTCGTGTAGTTCCTGTGGTGTGAATGGGTGGCGGCGTCATTCTTGCTGAAGAAGTACTATATCTCCTTCAAGGAGACGTAAAAATGCTCACGTATGCTAAATCATGTATTCGTTGTCTTCTTAAAGGTTGGCAATATAGCTTGCTCACTGCTGAAAAGCGCACTAGTGCGCCAACATCAGCATCCAGCTACCTTAATATAAAGAATACTTAAACAACCGAAACGCTGCTCGAGTTATTCTGACAATTAAGAGTACTTGTTCACTTTTCCGAAGCATAAGCGCAATGCATGTCATCTTATGTCTTTATATCTTTAGTTGTTTTTTTTTTATCTTGACGGCTTAGATAATTTCATTTTGCTATATGGAAAGTTATAAGATAACAAAAACAGATTTTTTTTTTTCTGAAACTCGAGTAACTTACGAAATGCGTGACAGCAGAAAGAAGTTGGTCATTTGTCTCATGTTTTGCTATGCGCTTTATAAGTTTAAAAAAAAAACATGTAAGAAAATAAAAAGCAGTTAATCAAGCTTGCGGTGCTACTGGAGGCCGAAAATCCTTCAAAGATACTCTCTTTTGACTATGTATTGCTAGCTTTTGGCAAGGTTAGTGCTATAAGTTAAGAAAACAAGAAAGCGAAACATGAACAATTGAGGATTTTCTTCAGTACGATGCCGTCGCCGCACAGAAGATAAAAAGTTCTTTTGTGCGATAACAATATGGTATCATATACGATCTAAAGCGAATTTCTTTTTTAGAGACAGTGCAGCAGGTTACAATGTCACTCGATTCGCCCGTAAGCCATAACAGGCACCTGTGCTGTAGCACTGGCTCAACCAGAAATGGTAGCTCAAATCCGCAATTCGCACAGGCTGCACGTCGAAACTTAACGCTGCCTACTACGCTGCTCACTATTTCTGATTCTATGCTAGCGGTTGTTGAGCTGTCGGCCAGCTGCCGGTGCGCTTGTCACAGTGCATGTTCGACTGTCATAGTCGTCCGTATGCGGCCGTATCTGTCTGTGAGCAGAAAAAGGAGGAAAAGAAAACAAGGTGGTTGAGGGAGGGGGGGTTGCGGTCGGCGCCGACACCGGTGTCCATGCCACGCGCTTCCAGGGGGACGTCGGCATCCCGGGACCACCGGGCGAGGACGGCGCCAAGGGTGACAAGGGAGAGCGGGGCCGCAGGGGAAAGAAGGTACGTGGCCCGCCACCATCGTGCGGGCCTCCAACCACGCAGGAGGCGCCGCCCGTTGCGCCGGTTGGGCTGTACAGCAGCTGTACCGCATTGGCACACCACCGAAGTGAGCAGAGTCTATTTGGCACACGCAGCAGGGCAGCAGCGACTTGCAACTCGAGTAACTCAGCGCCAGATGCACTGGCCTGACCCGCTTTTGAGCAATCGCGCGCACGCGGGCGTAAGAGCCCCGCCTATAGCTACGCTCTGACGTTAATGTGCGCCCACTTGCATCGGCAGAAGCCACCCAGCCCGGCGCATTTGTGCTCGCTGGTTTGATTAGTTCCACGAGGTACCATGCAGTGGGCCGTGCGATGCGTCCTTCTAACTTTTGTTCAAACACAGTCTGCACTCCTCAGAGCACTGGCGGCGCTGTACAGCTTCACCGACGCAGCGGCAGCACGCGCGCCCACGCGCGTTCTTCTCGAGACTATGCGTGCGTGTGTGTGGCTGTGTGCGTGAGAACGCTTGCTCTCTTCGTTAGCGTGAGTGGTACCAGTATACCATTCTGCCGCCTGACCTCCCGAGGTTTGTGGTTTTCGGTCCCGCATGTTGCACACCGGTCCTTTCTGCCAAGCATCCTTTATCGTTTCGCTTGACGCCCTTTTCTTTGCCGCCCATTTGAGCACTTCGTCGCGCTTTCAGGGTGGATCGCATATTCTGAGAAAAGCAAAAAAAAAAGTAAACAGTGAAAAGATCTGTTGTTGCATTCACATAAGAACGCCCAGGTACCCTATTGTGGGCGGGGGGGGGGGGGGGGAGCAGCTACACGCATGCTGCTCAGTCGTGCTCTCCGCGGCCAAATTTCGGGCCCGGAGGACGTCTCCGATATGATCGGCAAGCCCCGAAAAGCGCGCCCAAGTGCGCCGCCTGCCGGCTTCGCATGCGCAGGAGAGCTGCGAGCCCGCCTTTATCGCCTGCTTGGTGTTTTCTCCTACGCTTTCCGCGGGCCGCTGCTGCGTCCCGCCCCGTGTGCTCCCCTTGTGCGTGTGTGTGTGTGTCGTCGACCCCGCCCTCCCCAGACCTTCCCCCGACACATTTTTTTTGTTTCTGGGCTGACCAAATACTGACACCACAAAACAATTTCACCATCACCCGCAAACGTGCTCCCATCATCAACGAGGCTGCCCCGCCAGTCTCTTTCCAGGTGGGTTCAGTGACCAGTGTCCGTCCGCCTGCTCTGCACGCTCCCGTGCAGGTTGGCTCTCCTTTCTTCGGGAGAGCTTGAAGGAGCACTCTCGCGCAGGCGGTTTCAGGAGGCACGGCAACGCATTCCCGTTTCTCCCTTTATTTACTGCTTCCCTGAAGAGCGCACAAACCGAGCTGCCCTGACGCCGGCACTGCGCCAGTGCGAAGACACATGTCTCGCGCACCGGCGAGGCGGCTGGCGCGAGGGCCGGCAGAGACGTCGTGTTGCCATCGAATCACGGGCGAAGTCTCGGCGAATGCGCTCTCGCGCCAGATCGCACTCACAGCTCGTCCAGGTCACAACACAAGGCGGCCTGCGTGCGGACGTGAAGGCCTCTCCCTTTTCCAGGACCCCTGCGTGCCCAAAGACACGCGCTCTCCGATGCTGGGCGAATGATCAGTTAGGTTCGATTCGGCCAACTGATGAGCCCGTGTGCGAGATCGTGACGTGAACCGCGATAGATGGAGAGATAACGAGTTAAATACGAGGTAGAGGAGAGACAGGCACTAGTTAAGCGAGAGAGACTGCAGAATTGTCTTTTTTCAATGCCCGAACGAGTCACCGGATTTCACGTTGCCCCGAAAGAACGGATGTCGCCTCCCTGAAACCACTGGCGCCATTGAGAGCGAACACCTTCCACCCGCCGCGTTCTTAACGAAACAGAGCGTCCAGTTTTGAGGTAAGTTGCACTTTTCACTCTGGTCGCTCTTATTTCTCTTTATTCTAAAGTGAAGACAAAAAGACAAGGGCCTGAGTTTTCTATCCCCCCTTGATTCTTGTTTTCCGTATACAGTTTCCGTTGCACTTCCTCCGCCTACATTGCGTTTACGTTTTGGTTGCCCCTTGTGTCGCTGTGCCGCACACTCATGTAACCCTGCCGTCGATTGAAACCCTGCTCTCTTTTATTTACTTATTTTACGCGACGGCGGGCGTCGCACGCAGCCCGTTCTCGCTAATTACGTTAACCCTCTACCACTACTAACTCCACCGCCACGTTCCAGCGTGAACTGCTAACGGAAGGCGAGCTTAAACAGTGCTCAGTTTGCGTTGCAGCGTGTCTTTTTCTTCTTCTTCTTCCTTTTGGCAAAAGTTTTCTTTTATTTCTTTTTGTGCTTCGTTTTTGTGGAAAGGCAATTTTACAATCTGGAAGCAGTCGTTCACTTTCGCGTGTTCTGTACATAACCAGTCATCCTTAACCTGTCCGCAGAAAAGCGCCAAAAATGTTGGCATTCACATATGCCAGTCAGTTTCATACAATAAATTTGTCTTCGTAATCACATTTCGCAACACCGAAGACTGTGCGAATCTGTAATTGCCCATCGTCATAGCTCTTAGCTACTGCGGTTGAGCTTCGTCGCGCGACGATATGACCTTTGTGAAGTGCACCCCAGCAGTCGATAAAGAGACCAGGGGCCGCGCTTAAGCCTGTCACGCGAATAATTGCCATTTGAAGGCTTCGCAGTAGCAAAATGAAAATCGACGGTGTGACTTACGAGTGCCATTCATACGCAATGCTGTCTAAGTAACGCCGCTACGCTCTGTACATTCGGGCAGCAATCGCTTGTTACGCGATTGGTGCTATGGGCTATTTCGCAGCGGCCCTTGGACTGTACCACGGAGTAAGACTAGACAGGAGTGACAATTGCTACGGGCACCAATCGCGAGCGTGCTTTCAAAATAGAGTTGCGCAAAGAAAAGCGCTAAAAAAAAAGAGATGACGCACGCCGCGCGATGACATTGACATGCGGCACCGGGTGTGCGGGACTAGGCTTCCAGCGCTAAGACCAGTTTAACTCGCGTCTTTTCCGATACGACCTGGAGCCGACGAGACGCGGCTTACTAACGCATAGCGCGTTTGTGACTCCTGTCTAATTTTGCGCCGTGGTCGGGCCTGTGGATGTAATGTGCACGCGCTCTGTGACCTGAGCGGGAGTCCGCAATAGCCACCCGTGCATGTCAAGTGCAGGTGGTTCCTATGCGGCAAGCGGTAGTACTGCATGCATGAGATCCTTCACACGCACGCCAGACAATTGTCCGTTGAGCCACGACTGGCCATGCAAAACACTCTCAGAGCACACATTCAGTTATTCCTGACTTAATTATTCAGGGGCATTTCCGCAAGGGCGTAGAAAGGTGATGTTGCCTTTGTCGATCCTGTTGTCTCGTGAGCGAACAGACTCGTGACATAAGACAGCGCTTACAATTACACGTTCACTTCTAATACGGCGCAGAGCAGTGGCATACATACTATGTGTAACATAACTGTACGAAGATTATAACGTCGGCTTTATTTCCGCTAGTTGGTCGATTACGCTGCAGTTACGCCATGAACCGAAAGCGAATAAGAGCTGCGCTATTGCTGCAGCGGAAAGCCGTAGCCGTCACCCTGTTAGCTCTCATTTCTCAGACTTTCGCCTAGCAATAATACATCGGACAAAACATACCCGCGTTGTAAGTTCTGAAAGCGACGCCCTGCTCTGCCGCAACTGTTTGGCAGGCAGCACGCCCACAAAAGTGAAATGAGCAGTTTCGCGCGCGTCCGCCGCCTGCCGCAGGCATAGAGGTCTGCCACAAGGCGGCCCGCGAGGGTGCGATAAGCGACGCGTGCGCGAAGCCGGCTCGGACCGGATAGCGCAGCCCGCGGCTCTGGCCGTTGCTGCTGCCAGGCAGAGCGGACGAATCTGTGCCACCTTTGTTTGCAAACTAAGCGCGTGGCTGTCACGACAGACAGGGTTGCTCTGGCCTACTTTCTCACAATCTGCCCTTATACTTACAAAAAAAAAACATGAAGGGGGGGGGGGGAGAAAATAGCACGAGGAATGGACTGCGAGCTGTCGTCTGTTGTTGCCAGCAGTGTTGACTGACCGATGTTTTTGCGCCGCCTTTTCCACTCTTTCTATCTCCTCCCTTCTCTTTCTCCCCTTAGGGCAATGCCGGACGGGACGGCAGGTCCATCCGGGGCCTTCCTGGACAGAAAGGCGAGCCGGGGGCGAAGGGCATGAAGGGAGACTTCGGGCTGCCCGGACCGAGGGTACGTGGTCCACGCTCACTTTTCGACAGCTCCGTTCACTGCGGTATACTGTCATGTTAGCTCGAACCGGACCTTCTCACCGTCTTTTACACCGCGATCTAGGTTTGCCACGTTTCGACGTGTTTTTCCCAAACTGTCGTGCGCCTCTTTTTCTCCGGAAACCAACGCGGAAAAGAGAGGGTCTTTCAAGAAAGCATTCTTAAAACTTATGAGCGCGGGACGAGAAAGTTGAGGCCCCGACGTTAACCGTCTAAGTTCTACGTGACAGTACAGGAACGCGAATATTTTGCGCCGAGAGAGTCGATTTCTTTGGGATTGAATTATACAATTTCTTTTTTAAAAAAAAGTAGCAGTTTCACCCGAAAGGCGAAGCATGGATTGCGATAGCAAATTAGTGGACAGCTATACGAAGTAAGGATAGAAGTTTTATTTACCGCATAATATTGCAAACAGAGGCATACTAACTAAATTAACGAGCACGGTGTCACGCGCGCACAAGGAAACAAGAACACATCTCACTCGATTATCGCGGAAACTCGCTGCCAAACGCTTGAGTGAGAAAGCGCGGCAGCAGCAGCGAGCGAATTGATATTCGTTCTGCGTCTCGCATCAACGCAAACTAAGCCGCGAAAACACAGCACACGGCGAAATCTATCCCCGTCGCAGATGGTTTTCAAAATACAGCCAGAGTAGAACCCCCCCCCCCGTCCCTCCCCTCCCCCCGGATTCTTGCGCGCGACGGAAGACGGCGCGCTTCTTCGCCACTTTCCTCCTTTGCGTGCTCGAGATTGAGCCGCGATCACCGGCTCACCCCCGAACGCTTTCACTCGCACATACGGCGCACGGCGACGATTTCATCGCCCTTGGGATTTATAGGAAACCTCACGGCGACGCAAACGCCGAAGGCAGAAATGCGCCTGGAGTGTCCATATAATTGTTATCGCAATAAAAAGTTATTGAAGCCGACCGACTATGGCTTAGAGATGTAAAATTTTATGAAATTTGAGGCGCGTGAAAAAAAATGGTTTCTTTCATGTATCTTTTCTCAGAAAAATATGAAAAATTAAAAAAAATACAATTGCGTACTGAGCTATAAAAAACCCGACACATTTACTTCTATAACACTGAAAAGAATATAATCGTTACATTATTGCATCACAAAAGTCCCAGCAGAGCTTCTGGGTTCAACATATAGGCGCAATTTCGCGTCAAGGCATTTATTTCACATCAAAGCGTCAAGACTGACATTTGTATCAATCGGTCCGATTCATTTCCGCTTGACGCGTCAACGCTTCGCTGTGCAGCGGACGAAGCCTTCCGGAGATTGAGGTTCGAGTGCATGCACACAAGTTCTTGCGCGCGATCCCCTGCGAGCCTGTTGCGTAGCTTTGCGTGCACATTTCCAAACTCGGACCAGTTTCTTCCACATGCCGCAGCAGAAGGGGGAATCTTCAGTGCGCGACAGGCGAGGGGGCTCAAGCGTTGGTTGAAGCAAAGTTCTTACCACCACGTGGATGGATCCAGGTGGTGGTGGTGATAAACATTTATTACTTGAGACTTATTTACAACACTTCTTGTGAGGGCGCTCAGGCGCGCGTAGGGTGGCCGGGAGTTTGTGGCCCTAGGTGACCCTCAGAGCCCAGTCCACCAGCCGTGTCTTGTCGGCTGGTTTGGAGCTAGACACCGCGGTCTCCCATCCCTCGACGTCGGTGAGTTTCCACTCAGAGGGTGGCTGGAGCTCAGGGCATATGAACATTATGTGATGGAAGTTGGCTCTAGGCGCGCCGCAGAGCGTACATTCCTGTCGTTATAGGCCTGGGTGAACCAGGGCGAGAAAGGTGCTTGACAAGCTCCCAAACTCCTTTTGACCAAACTTTTAGATACGTCGAAAAAAGTCGCATCGCAACAGAAGAATTCTGCGGGGAAGCTTTCTTTTTCCTTCAATTTTTTCCTGGTTGAAGAAAACAAAATAAACCTGTTTATTCTTTCCTCGAAATTTTCAACGTTTTTTTTTATTTTTTTTTTTCAACCGCTTACATCTCTACTATGGTGGTACGTTGATATGGTCTGTCAGCTCAAAAATGAATCACTTAAATGCCCTTTTATTGCGATAGCAATTATACGGATACTTCAGGCGCATGTTTGCCGTCGCCGTCGCCTTGATGTTCCATATGCCGGGTCTACCATGTGGCCATGACGTACACAGTACCGGCGCTGTCATTCGCTACGGCCCTCCGACTGACACGGCAGTCGTGCGACCATATCCAGCAAGTTGGTATGCTCGGCGTGCGCTTCGACGCAGCATGCGGCGGATCCTGTTGAGAACCTGTTGAGCGCGGCTGCTGATGCGAACGGTCGTACGACGGATCGCACGCAAAATGGCACCATGTGTCTCGCGCTTAAAGTCTAAGAGCAATAAGTTGTCGCCACGCGCCGTATGCACTAGTGAAAGCGTGCGAGAGTGAGCCGACGATCGCGGCTCAGTCTCGCGCGCCCAAGGGAGGAAAGCGGGGAGGAAGCCCGCAGTCTTCCGTCGCGCGCTAGGCTGCGGGGGGAGGGGAGGGAGGGGGGCGTTGTAGTTCAACAACTGCGTATGGTGCAATTGCGCAGGCTGTATCTTGAAAGCGATCGGCTTTGGGGGCAGAGTCTAGGTGGCGCGACGGCTCGTAGCTTTGCGTGTGTTGTGTTCTCGCCGTTCAGTTTGCGTTGAAGCGATAGACAGCACGAAGGTCACTTCGCTCGATGCTGCTGCTGCGTTTCCTCACGCCAGCATTTTGACAAAGAGCGTCCGCGGTCCTCGACTGTGCTGTGTGCATATTTGTCTGTGCGCGCTGACACCATGCTTGTTAATTTAGTTAGTAGGCGAGTGTTTAGAAGATTATACGGCCGATAAAACTACTATCCTTATTTATTATGGCTGTCTAGTAATTTGCTAAGGCAATCGATGCTTCGCCTGCGAAACTGCGACTTTTTTTGTCTTCCTTCTTTTTCTCGCGCAGGTAAACAACGCTGCATTAATACACCGAACAGTGTTGTAGTATATTGTCACGTGGTGGTGACGTTCAAGAACACAGTAGCAATACTGTGAAAGACAAAACTAACTTTTACTGGGCGCACCTGTGCCCACAAAAACAGGCTACACTTATAGCACAACGGTAGCGGCGAACACGGTCGGCGATCGTCGAAAATCTCATCAGCGGGTCAAGCGCGTCGGCTTTTATACAGCAGTCGTCGAATGTTCCAGACTAATCGTTGGGACCCGCGTGCCTTCCACAAAGTTCTACACCATTCGCGTCACGCGATGAAATCAGATAACACAAGGTTCGGCGACAACAGACAGCCGGGTAGAAGCATCGATAACTTTCCAAAAACTTCGGATACATACAGGCGCGTCCCGCGCTGTGTGTTTACATTTGTTAGGCGGCGAAACGTGGTCGCCCGATAAAGATAAGTCATCATCATCATCAGCCTGGTTGCGCCCACTGCAGGGCAAAGGCATCTCCCATACTTCTCCAACAACTCCGGTCATCTACTAATTGTGGCCATGCCTTGCCTGCAAACTTCTTAATCTCATCCGCCCACCTAACTTTCTGCCGCCCCCTGCTACGCTTCCCTTCCCTTGGGATCCAGTCCGTAACCCTTAATGACCATCGGTTATCTTCCCTCCTCATTACATGTCCTGCCTATGCCCCCCATTTCTTTTTCTTGATTTCAACTAAGATGTCATTAACTCGCGTTTGTTCCTTCACCCAATCTGCTCTTTTCTTATCCCTTAACGTTACACCCATCATTCTTTTTTTTTTCCATAGCTCGTTGCGTCGTCCTCAATTTGAGTAGAACCCTTTTCGTAAGCCTCCATGTTTCTGCCCCGTAGGTGAGTACTGGTAAGACACAGCTATTACACACTTTTCTCTTGAGGGATAATGACAACCTGCTGTTCATGATCTGAGAATGCCTGCCAAACGCACCCCAGCCCATTCTTATTCTTCTGATTATTTCCGTCTCATGATCCGGATCCGCCGTCACTACCTGCCCTAAGTAGATGTATTCCCTTACCACTTCCAGTGCCTCGCTACCTATTGTAAATTGCTGTTCTCTTCCGAGACTGTTGAACATTACTTTAGTTTTCTGCAGATTAATTTTTAGACCCACTCTTCTGCTTTGCCTCTCCAGGTCAGTGAGCATGCATTGCAATTGGTCCCCTGAGTTACTAAGCAAGGCAATATCATCAGCGAATCGCAAGTTACTAAGGTATTCTCCATTAACTTTTATCCCCAATTCTTCCCAATCCAGGTCTCTGAATACCTCCTGTAAACATGCTGTGAATAGCATTGGAGATATCGTATCTCCCTGCCTGACGCCTTTCTTTATTGGGATTTTGTTGCTTGCTTTATGAAGGACTACGGTGGCTGTGGAGCCGCTATAGATATCTTTCAGTATTTTTACATACGGCTCGTCTACACCCTGATTCCGTAATGCATCCATGACTGCTGAGGTTTCGACAGAATCAAACGCTTTCTCGTAATCAATGAAAGCTATATATAAGGGTTGGTTATATTCCGCACATTTCTCTATCACCTGATTGATAGTGTGAATATGGTCTATTGTTGAGTAGCCTTTACGGAATCCTGCCTGGTCCTTTGCTTGACAGAAGTCTAAGGTGTTCCTGATTCTATTTGCGATTACCTTAGTAAATAGTTTGTAGGCAACGGACAGTAAGCTGATCGGTCTATAATTTTTCAAGTCCTTGGCGTCCCCTTTCTTATGGATTAGGATTATGTTAGCGTTCTTCCAAGATTCCGGTACGCTCGAGGTCATGAGGCATTGCGTATGCGGAGTGGCCAGTTTCTCTAGAACAATCTGTCCACCATTCTTCAACAAATCTGCTGTTACCTGATCCTCCCCAGCTGCCTTCCCCCTTTGCATTGCTCCCAAGGCTTTCTTTACTTCTTCCGGCGTTACCTGTGGGATTTCGAATTCCTCTAGACTATTTTCTCTTCCATTATCGTCGTGGGTGCCACTGGTACTGTATAAATCTCTATAGAACTCCTCAGCCACTTGAACTATCTCATCCATATTAGTAATGACATTGCCGGCTTTATCTCTTAACCCATACATCTGATTCTTGCCAATTCCTAGTTTTTTCTTCACTGTTTTTAGGCTTCCTCCGTTCCTGAGAGCATGTTCAATTCTATCCATATTATACTTCCTTATGTCAGCTGTCTTACGCTTGTTGATTAACTTCGAAAGTTCTGCCAGTTCTATTCTAGCTGTAGGGTTAGATGCTTTCATACATTGGCATTTCTTAATCAGATCTTTCGTCTCCTGCGATAGTTTGCTGGTATCCTGCCTAACGGATAGTACACGGATAGATAATAACGGAAAGATAAGTACACGTGTCAATATCATCCACAATGAATAGCAGCGAATCGTAGCAGGCATTGAATTTGGTCATCACATAGAGTCCGATGCAAGTCCTGTATTGCTGCGTATAATTCCTGCATATGGCTTTACTGTACTCGTTGTTCTCATGCGCACTAATGTGAGTGGTTATGGTTGTGATGCCAGCCGTGTGAACGCGCACGTAAACTCGCAGTCGCGAAACGTGACCTAACGGTACGCGACAAAATATGGTAACTTTGAAAGGCCGTCGACGCTAACTTTTGCCCCGGCTGGGCCACTTTTGAAGGTAAAGGTATTTTTTTCCAACGGCTTCTGCGACAAGGCAGCATATCTCACATTATACAGGGTGTCCTGACTATCATGCACCAAGATTTCAATATATACGAAAGCCACGTAATTGGAGCGGCCAGTCACGCGGCAATTTTCCGTGTATTCGCGGGCTTCTTTCACCCTCGGAAAAACACTTTTATGTAGCACGTGTTGAGCAACAACAGAAAGCTGTATCGGGAGCTTTTCATGTCGCTCTGCAATTTTCTGTTTGACAGTTTTCATCGAATTGTAATATTTAAGACGTTGATTAATTAATTAATACTGATTATGTAATTATGCGAAAGGCAAAAATAATCTGAGTATCTCCAAGCGACGGCAAACAACATTACCTTGGTTCTGTATAGCTACGTGGCATTTGCATATTTTTTACATCTTGGCACATGATATTTGTGACACCCTGTATACGTGTATTAGAGCCTCACAGCCCATCGGGCCCAGTCCTGGTTAACCTCCCTACCTTTCATTTATCATATGTTCTCTCTCTCACATGCCGTGGAAATTCGCCGCATGCCAACGCTGCGCGCTCGGAGTGCTGCAGCATGGCATGCTTTGGTGATGTGCGGCGAAGCGGAGGTAGAAAGCGACGCCGAATATGCAGCACGGGCAGACTTCAATAATTCATATCACCCATAAAGCAAAAATCGGAGAACCACAAGAATAAGCAAAGAGTGTTCCATCGATTGCGTAGTGCGCTTGCTCAGCATGCCTGAATGTTCACATTACGGTTGGATTCGTATCAAAATGCACTTAAACGGTTTCTTTCTTTTCAAAATGATATTACATCATGTTGTCAGAACAGCGTCATTCTCTAAAATACGCAATTTCACTATAATCGATTCCTGTTAAAGTTATAGTAAAAAGAAAAACTGTATTTGCTTTCAAAAAACTGCAAATATGAGACTACAAGTTGAGGATGCATCAAAAGCAGTTCGGTGCACTTGGCCCTTGCGCCAGAAAAACCTACAAATCACAAGTTCAGTGCACAGCTTTCGAATAAGCTCTGCTATTGAAGGCGCCTCTTCGATCCGATGGACCGAGTTTGTAGAGATTCGGGCGCACATAATATTTCAAGTAATTTTTTCCTGTGACTCCATGTTTTATTCAGTCAGCACACGTTGGAAGGGCCGTACAAGACGATAAAAATTTCCCCTGACGAATAATTTGTAAAAAGGCTCTGCGCTGTGCGTCTAATATGCCATGATTTCTAAAGTAAATTCTGAGACGGTCGAGCGGCGCGTCTCGGGACACTTGGAATGGAATAGGGAGCTTTAGATTATGAAGCGTAAACGGCTTGAGTGCGCAAGCCGCATTGGTTCCCGTCCCAAGCAGAGTTTGAGTTCTTGCGTACGTAAGCCGGCTTACGTCATTGATTCACGTAGAAATCCGTGATTATATAGGTCAATTGCAGAGAGTGAGGGCGGTACATCTTCGCCAGCACACTCAGTCTGACACATACCGTAAGGTGCGTTCAGAACACGGGGCCATTATAAGGCAGGGACATCTCTGTACGAGTGGCTGACATTTGTGAATACGACTGCCGCTGAAACAGAATAGTAAAATTAAATTGTAATGGTTTAACGCCTCGAAACTACGCAGTGGGTTATGAGAGACGGCGCAGTGGAAGGCTTCGGATTCCTTTATTCATTTGACAACATGAGGGGTTCTTTAACGTGCGCCTCCGAGTACACGAGCGGCTCTTTTTTTCTTTTCTCCTGTTTTTTTTTTTTCATTTTGCCCTATTGAAATGCGGCGGCCGCATTCGGGAGTCGTACGCGCGACTTCGTGCTCCGCAGCAGAACGCCACAGCCACTGGGCCGCCGCCGAGAGTAGTGAGTGAAATAAGGATAAGAATTAGTGAACTACGCCGCATAGCAGTAATCCTTGGATCGTTTATCTGTATACCGCGTATGGACATGATCTGCTTTATACGCAAAGAATGCGAGCTTTCGCTCGGCCTTTTATGTCATAAATCGTCTATGATGCGTTGTGTGCATGGGTGCCTTGGCTACGTGATTTGTACGAGCTTCGGAGAAAAAAAAAAGGAAGAAATAAAATGGAAGAAAACCCAGTGCAACTGCTGGTGCGATAAGTATATGGTATATCAAGGAACGTTAGCGAAAGCTCAGCATCGCCCAATAAAATCCAAGCATCCTACAATTCTTACTCTTGCCTTCGATTGCAATTTTTACCCGCCGCTGTGACTCAGAGGCTATGTGGCGTTCCGCCGCTGAGCACAAAGTCGCGGGTTCGTTTCCCGACCATCCACCGCAGTCGCATTCCTGTAGGGACGGAATGCAAAAAAAGGCTCCTGTGCTCAGTTTTGGCCCGACGTTAGAGAATCCCATGGGAGTTAAAATTATTCCTAAACTCTCTGTTACGGCCCCTCTCATTGCCGCCGTGTTGCTGTGGGACTTTAAGCCCCGTTATTGTAGCCGTATTCCTTGGTGGGCTACTTGGCGAACCGTAGCTGTCGGAAGTGGGGGGGGGGGGGGGCAAATTGGCGCACACCGACGACGGCAATTCAATTCGAGACGAGCGCTCATCTCTTACGTTATGCTCTGTGTACGTGTATCTATTACCGCCCCTCTTCCATTAGCTGTACTCCATTAATTGACGAATTGCTACATTTTTATTATTTTTCAGAATATTTCTTTCTTGCTCTGTTTTCTCAGTCAGCCTATACGCCGCTCTTCTTTGGCTGCCTCATGTAGCGAGTCTGGAGGCACTGCCTAAGGAGCGTCGACCGGAAATATTCTTAACCCGCCGTTAGACACGACTTGTCTTTCGCTCAGACGCTGCGAATGTACCGGCGTCAGGCGGCGAGTTCTTCCTTATTTATCCTTGCTCTTCCCTGCTCTCGTAATGTGGACACAAGTTTTTACGGCACCCGTTTCGTTCCGCTCATCGGGTGCCGAGGGTGTGTGTGTGCGCGCGCATATGTATGTTTGCGAAGGCAGCGCTCGACCAGGCGACCTGTGCGGCTTGCGCAGGGCGACAAGGGCAGCGTCGGCCACCCGGGCAGGCCAGGAGAAGATGGCGCCCCGGGAAGGCCCGGACCTACGGTGAGTTTCGTTCGCTCGTGTCGTGTCGTTGATGTTGAACTTCAAGGGTCAGGGCCGACTTCATGGGGCTGTCTGAGTTATCGTTTGTAAAGGTTGGAGGGAAACTGCTGGCTTGTTTCACATGGGCAGGGATGAAAGCCGACGCCGGGGATACAAAGAAAAGATACATCAAAACATGGATACATTAATATGAGAAGCGACCAGACATTTCATAAGACGCAGAAAAGCGTAAGCGGCATAACTTTGAGTATTTTATTTGTACATACTACAGCCTCAATGAAGCTATTGCAGGAGTGGGATGAACAACAAACATACAGACATTATAAACAAGCTTGCTTGAATTCTTTCAATGGTAGTGAACGGATGTGGCTCAGTAATGAATTCCAGATTTCAATTGTTCATGGAAAAAAAGCTATATTTAAAGGAATCAGCGCGGGCAAAAAAGGTTGAGATATTTACGGCGTGGTGACTCCTTGTAGATGAGGGTTTGGAAAAAGTCAAAGAGTTATGTAGAGAGGAGAGACGAGGAAAATTGATTACCTTGTGAAGCAATTTTAGGTATTCAAGTTTGTGACGCTCTGCAAGAGGAGTGAGACCAAGTAGTGGAAGAGAATTAGATGGCGAACAGTCCTTGTCATATCTCCTACAAACAGAACGCACTTCTTTTTTATCTTTTTGCACTGATTCTAGTTTTTTGACGTCACAGTGTCTGTATGGATTCCATACAACGCAGCCATATTCGAGCGCGGGGGGAATGAGGGTTTTATACGTTGGAAGTTTAGTTTCTCGAGGAGCAAGACGCAGCGTACGATGCAATTAACCTATAGCAGGGAAGAAGTTTGGGCGTGTTGGTGGGATACATTCAGACTAGGATACATAGCGCAAAAATTTTCACACAGGGACAAGCAGAACACAGGACGAGCGCTAACTTTCAACAATGGATTTATTGCAGCTGGTGAGTACATATATACTCACTGGGACGCCACTGCAATAGAACACACTGAAGGGAAGGAGGAAAAAGACAGTCATGTGACCATTATGCCCAAAAATTCAAGCTCTTTCCTTGATAAAAATAGAGACGGCATGCTAACGCACTCGTCACCTGCTCTGGCCATCTCGGCTGCTTCCACAATTTCCCTCGTAATCTTATTCCTGTGGCGATCGACAACAACAGTTTGTTTTAATAGCGGGAAGAATGGTGCCTTCGCGTCACATTTTCTACAATGGGCAGCCGGATGCCCATCTATTGCGATGATATCTGATCTAATGATCTATTGATCTAATGATCTATTGCGATGATATGTCTCGGATAGTTCGCTGCTTCCAGACGAGCTACCTGCTTGAGGTACAGTTCTGCACACTCTAAACTCATAAAGAGAAGTATCGTACGTTCTTTCCTGTCATGCGCTCTCTCTAAGCCATGTGCTCACTTGCTAGATGAAGGCCTTAGTAAGCAGGTGGCTCGTCTGGAAGCAGCGAACTATCCGAGACATATCATTATCTCGGTTTCTGAAGGCCTGCATCGTCAAAGGAAACTAACTTCACGCATGAGCGATGAGCAGAGAGCGGATGATGAAAGAGAAAGGAAAGAAGAAAGGGACAAACGAAAAGTGGCGGTAATTCCCTACTTTCACAAGGTTTCCCACAACCTAAAAAAGGTTGGGCAACGTTCTGGTGTAAACTTTGTGTTTACAGCACCTAACAAACTCTTGAGGTTGAGTGTGATGAGCTGTCCCATGAGGAAACGAAAGCCTAGTTGCGCTACCGCGCACAAAGATCCTTTTGTTACATGCACTCGCAATGTTGTGTATAAGATCCCACTCTCATGTGGGAAGTACTACGTGGGCCAGACGGGCAGATGTTTAAACGTGCGTCTGGCGGAGCATAGCAACAAAGTGGAGAACATCGCAATAGATGGGCATCCGGCTGCCCATTGTAGAAAATGTGACGCGAAGGCACCATGCTTCCCGCTATTAAAAACAAACTGTTGTTGTCGATCGCCACAGGAATAAGATTACGAGGGAAACTGTGGAAGCAGCCGAGATAGCCAGAGCAGGTGACGAGTGCGTTAGCACGCCGTCTATATTTTTATCAAGGAAAGAGCTTGAATTTTTGGGCATAATGGTCACATGACTGTCTTTTTCCTCCTTCCCTTCAGTGTGTTCTATTGCAGTGGCGTCCCAGTGAGTATATATGTACTCACCAGCTGCAATAAATCCATTGTTGAAAGTTAGCGCTCGTCCTGTGTTCTGCTTGTCCCTGTGTGAAAATTTTTGCGCTATGTATCCTAGTCTGAATGCAATTAACTTAGTCTTTTAAGGGTCTTGTTACAGGTGACATCAATGTGTTTCGACCATGAAAAATCGTGCGTTAGTAGGATACCTAAATGTTTGCATTCGAACACTCTGTTTAAAGTAATATTATTAAAGGCATAGGCAAGGACGGAAGGGCATGAGTGTCGTGCAAAGGACATGGAGACAGTTTTGGAAAAGTTGATATTCATTTTCCATGCTTTGGACCAGCTATAGAAGTCAGCGAAAGAATTGTTAAGGACAACATGATCAGTTGGAGATTTAATTCTATGATAAAAAACGCGATCATCTGCAAAAAGGCGTATTTTAACTGAGGTGTGTAGGGGGATATCATTAATGTAAAGCAGGAATAAAAGAGGACCCAGTACTGAACCTTGGGGAACCCCTGATGAAACAGGCATCAAGGGTGAGTTGGTAGAGTTGAAACATACATATTGCGAACGCTGGGAAAAAAAGTCGGATATCCAGCCAGCCAAGGATGAATTTTTTAGTATAGCGAACAGCTTCTACATAAGGTTAGGGTGTGATTAAATTTAGTTGCGTCAATTCTTCAATTGTTAATGGTAAAAATGATTGGTTGAAAGTGTTAGTGGAACCGGGGGTGTAAACGCTAGACACTACACGAATTAAAAAGGTGGCGTGATGTGTGGGTAGGTGGGATGAGAAGTTTCCCATGTAGATGACTGAAGTCGTAGTACTATTCATGAAAGAGGCAAAGTCTAGTGATCCTGCAGCGATGATGAAATGTCTCGAGTCCACTAGACACTTTAATTTGAGCAACGTTCTTCTGAGGACTGTGCCTAGATGTTATACAACATGCTGCACGATATTGAATAGTTTCCAATTTGTTAATTACGCATATTTGATTAGGACTCCAAAGCGCAGAGGCGTATACAAGCTTCGTCTGTCTAAAGGTTTCATAGGCTTGTTTTCGTATATAGAGAGGGCACACTGCAAGGTTTTGTGTTATAAATACGAGAGATTTTCATGTATCAACTGCTAATTTGTCCATGTGTAAAGACCTGAAAGATTATTTGAAACAGTGATGCCTAGTTAACGATGTGAGTCGAGTAGTGCTGTATACTTCCATCAGCTTACATTTGTTAACGTGGAGTCTAATTAAAGAATTGGTTCACCATCTTTCAATTAGTGTTACGTCTTTTAGTAGCGCCCCTGTCTGGTCCTAAACATAAGTTATGCGGCGGCAAACGACGCCATCGTCTGCGAATATTTGGATGGGGGAGGAGATACTAATAGGAAGGTCATTAATAAAAATTTTAAAGGAGCAGAGGTCGCTTAACTGAGCCCTACGGAACGCCGGAGCTGACTTTCGCGATGTTAGAACGACAAGTGCCAACAACAGTGAATTGTGATCGACCGATCAGGACTGCGCAGCTAACCGAGACTAGATTTTGAGGGTCAAGGTTTAGACAAGAGAGCTTTTCCATTAGTTGCTGATGTGGGGAACAATCAAAAGCTTTCGCGAAGTCTGAGTAGATAACATTTGTCTAAACTGAAGAATCCAGGTTGAAGCCTAGACCGGTTGTAAATTCGAACAATTGAGTTTGTCCACATGAAAGACCGGGACGGAACCCATGCTGGTTGTCGAAGAATAAAACTTTATTGTCAACGTGGGGTATGACGTGCGCATGTATTTTGGGCTGAAAGAGCTTGTGATTGCCAACAGCGTACCTGTGCACTGGCACTTTCCGCAGGGGCAACCCGGAGCCAAGGGCGAAAAAGGCAGCGTTGGAGAAGCCAGTCCACCTGGCCTGATGGGGATGCCGGGGTTGCCCGGACCCCCCGTGAGTGCAACACAGTACATGCCTCTGGTGGAACCGTGTCAGACCGCGTACTTGTAGCGCTGCCAGCTTTGACGAAGAACGTTACTGTATGGTGTAAGAAGGCGAACTCGTCACTCAATTTATTTCTTGACGTCTTTCTTTTTTTAATCGAGGAAATGAGGAAAAAAATTCAAAGCAAGGCAGATTATCACGTGTCCGGAGTTAAGCATACCAACCAATCTACTCACGTGACCTGACCTTTGCAGCAAGCAACATGCGGAAAACCCTGAGTGAAGGTGACATCGATGAATCTTACAGTGGATGACGCTTTTGTTTACAGCACTGTGAGGGAATGAGAGAATAAACTTTATTGTACAAAGGAACTGGGACATGTCGGGGGAGGCACAACTGTGCGTATCACCAAAAGATGCCGAGGAGCGAACGCTGTTAGAAATAATTTGTGAGCCCGTGGTTAGCTAGCTTCTCTATACGAGCGTCAAACAGAAGTTTGACACTCGTCGCAGAAGCTCTCCGTCAGTCGACGCGGTACACTGTGGTTAATACGTGATTTGTCCATGTCAAGTGTCAGCCGGCCGCGGCGGTCACATCTCGGTGGAGGAGAAATGCAAGAACGCTCGTGTACTTAGATCAAGTGCACGTTGAAGGACCCTAGCCGGCCAAAATTAAACCAGAGCTCCCTAATACGGCGTCCCTCGTCGTATTGCCTTGTGACGTTAAGACCCACAAATCAATCGTATCAAGCGTTCGCATCCATCATGGCGGGAACGTGTATACGGAGTGAAACGTTCCTGTGCACTGAGTGCGCCGCACATTCTGTCACCTTATGAGCAAAGTTGCAGGTTGCTTGAATGATGCGCGCTTAGCAAGGTCATGGTTCTGAAGTGTTTTTTTCTACACTGCTTGCGTGCAGGGAAAGCCCGGACCCCAGGGAGAGAAAGGAGACAAAGGCGATGGCGTAAGAGCACTTGCGTTTGAACGCTTGCCTCCCCTGCGCGTTTGTGTTGCATTGCGCGTGACCTTTTGCCCGTCTTTTTCGTTACAGGCGTCGGTGCGGTACATGAGACAGGCAAGTGGTCCGTCGTCTTCACTAACTGTGCATTTCTGCTGCGCCCATCCCTGCTGCGCCAGCATGCACTCCTTTACCGGGCATGCCGGCTGCATCATACGCGAGCCATTACGCCAACGGGTGCTATGATTTAAACAGCCTGGTACAGAGTATGCGTCTTTTGTCACTGAACAGAAAATTCCTCCGCATTCTCTAGAATTTCTTCAAGGCTAACGGACTGCTTGTACTTATTTCATGCTTCAGAAAGTTAT